>NC_044040.1:132786838-133086838 GCF_901765095.1 Microcaecilia unicolor
TGGGCCTCGCAACGGCGAGGACATAACTGAGATTGACCTAAAAAAAAATTTACCAACTAACTGAGAGTGCAGCCTGGAACAGAACAAACAGGGCCCTCGGGGGGTGGAGTTGGATCCTAAAGCCCAAACAGGTTCTGAAGAACTGACTGCCCGAACCGACTGTCGCGTCGGGTATCCTGCTGCAGGCAGTAATGAGATGTGAATGTGTGGACAGATGACCACGTCGCAGCTTTGCAAATTTCTTCAATAGAGGCTGACTTCAAGTGGGCTACCGACGCAGCCATGGCTCTAACATTATGAGCCGTGACATGACCCTCAAGAGCCAGCCCCGCCTGGGCGTAAGTGAAGGAAATGCAATCTGCTAGCCAATTGGATATGGTGCGTTTCCCCACAGCCACTCCCCTCCTATTGGGATCAAAAGAAACAAACAATTGGGCGGACTGTCTGTTGGGCTGTGTCCGCTCCAAATAGAAGGTCAATGCTCTCTTGCAGTCCAATGTGTGCAGCTGACGTTCAGCAGGGCAGGAATGAGGACGGGGAAAGAAAGTTGGCAAGACAATTGACTGGTTCAGATGGAACTCCGACACGACCTTTGGCAAGAACTTAGGGTGAGTGCGGAGGACTACTCTGTTATGATGAAATTTGGTGTAAGGGGCCTGGGCTACAAGGGCCTGAAGCTCACTGACTCTACGAGCTGAAGTAACTGCCATCAAGAAAATGACCTTCCAGGTCAAGTACTTCAGATGGCAGGAGTTCAGTGGCTCAAAAGGAGGTTTCATCAGCTGGGTGAGAACGACATTGAGATCCCATGACACTGTAGGAGGCTTGACAGGGGGCTTTGACAAAAGCAAACCTCTCATGAAGCGAACAACTAAAGGCTGTCCTGAGATCGGCTTACCTTCCACACGGTAATGGTATGCACTGATTGCGCTAAGGTGAACCCTTACAGAGTTGGTCTTGAGACCAGACTCAGACAAGTGCAGAAGGTATTCAAGCAGGGTCTGTGTAGGACAAGAGCGAGGATCTAGGGCCTTGCTGTCACACCAGACGGCAAACCTCCTCCATAGAAAGAAGTAACTCCTCTTAGTGGAATCTTTCCTGGAAGCAAGCAAGATGCGGGAGACACCCTCTGACAGACCCAAAGAGGCAAAGTCTACGCTTTCAACATCCAGGCCGTGAGAGCCAGGGACCGGAGGCTGGGATGCAGAAGCGCCCCTTCGTCCTGTGTGATGAGGGTCGGAAAACACTCCAATCTCCACGGTTCTTCGGAGGACAACTCCAGAAGAAGAGGGAACCAGATCTGACGTGGCCAAAAAGGAGCAATCAGAATCATGGTGCCTCGATATTGCTTGAGTTTCAACAAAGTCTTCCCCACCAGAGGTATGGGAGGATAAGCATACAGCAGACCCTCCCCCCAGTCCAGGAGGAAGGCATCCGATGCCAGTCTGCCGTGGGCCTGAAGCCTGGAACAGAACTGAGGGACTTTGTGGTTGGCTTGAGATGCGAAGAGGTCTACCAAGGGGGTGCCCCACACCTGGAAGATCTGTCGCACTACACGGGAATTGAGCGACCACTCGTGAGGTTGCATAATCCTGCTCAACCTGTCGGCCAGACTGTTGTTTACGCCTGCCAGATATGTGGCTTGGAGCACCATGCCGTGCCGGCGAGCCCAGAGCCACATGCTGACGGCTTCCTGACACAGGGGGCGAGATCCGGTGCCCCCCTGCTTGTTGACGTAGTACATGGCAACCTGGTTGTCTGTCTGAATTTGGATAATTTGGTGGGACAGCCGATCTCTGAAAGCCTTCACAGCATTCCAGATCGCTCGCAACTCCAGAAGATTGATCTGCAGATCACGTTCCTGGAGGGACCAGCTTCCTTGGGTGTGAAGCCCATCGACATGAGCTCCCCACCCCAGGAGAGACGCATCCGTGGTCAGCACTTTTTGAGGCTGAGGAATTTGGAAGGGACGTCCCAGAGTCAGATTGGACCAAATCGTTCACCAATACAGGGATTCGAGAAAACTCGTGGACAGGTGGATTACGTCTTCTAGATCCCCAGCAGCCTGGAACCACTGGGAAGCTAGGGTCCATTGAGCAGATCTCATGTGAAGGCGGGCCATGGGAGTCACATGGACTGTGGAGGCCATGTGGCCTAGCAATCTCAACATTTGCCGAGCTGTGATCTGCTGGGACACTCGCACCCGCGAGACGAGGGACAACAAGTTGTTGGCTCTCGTCTCTGGGAGATAGGCGCGAGCCGTCCGAGAATCCAGCAGAGCTCCTATGAATTTGAGTCTCTGCACTGGGAGAAGATGGGACTTTGGATAATTTATCACAAACCCCAGTAGCTCCAGGAGGCGAATAGTCATCTGCATGGACTGCAGGGCTCCTGCCTCGGATGTGTTCTTCACCAGCCAATCGTCGAGATATGGGAACACGTGCACCCCCAGCCTGCGAAGTGCCACTGCTACTACAGCCAAGCACTTTGTGAACACCCTGGGCGCAGAGGCAAGCCCAAAGGGTAACACACAGTACTGGAAGTGACGTGTGCCCAGCTGAAATCGCAGATACTGTCTCTGAGCTGGAAGTATCGGGATGTGTGTGTAGGCATCCTTCAAGTCCAGAGAGCATAGCCAATCGTTTTCCTGAATCATGGGAAAGAGGGTGCCCAGGGAAAGCATCCTGAACTTTTCTTTGACCAGATATTTGTTCAGGGCCCTTAGGTCTAGGATGGGACGCATCCCCCCTGTTTTCTTTTCCACAAGGAAGTACCTGGAATAGAATCCCAGCCCTTCTTGCCCGGATGGCACGGGCTCGACCGCATTGGCGCTGAGAAGGGCGGAGAGTTCCTCTGCAAGTACCTGCTTGTGCTGGAAGCTGTAAGACTGAGCTCCCGGTGGACAATTTGGAGGTTTTGAGGCCAAATTGAGGGTGTATCCTTGCCGGACTATTTGGAGAACCCACTGATCGGAGGTTATGAGAGGCCACCTTTGGTGAAAAGCTTTCAACCTCCCTCCGACTGGCAGGTCGCCCGGCACTGACACTTGGATGTCGGCTATGCTCTGCTGGAGCCAGTCAAAAGCTCGTCCCTTGCTTTTGCTGGGGAGCCGAGGGGCCTTGCTGAGGCGCACGCTGCTGACGAGAGCGAGCGCGCTGGGGCTTAGCCTGGGCCGCAGGCTGTCGAGAAGGAGGATTGTACCTACGCTTGCCAGAAGAGTAGGGAACAGTCTTCCTTCCCCCAAAAAATCTTCTACCTGTAGAAGTAGAGGCTGAAGGCTGCCGGCGGGAGAACTTGTCGAATGCGGTGTCCCGCTGGTGGAGCTGCTCTACCACCTGTTCGACTTTCTCTCCAAAAATGTTATCCGCACGGCAAGGCGAGTCCGCAATCCGCTGCTGGATTCTATTCTCCAGGTCGGAGGCACGCAGCCATGAGAGCCTGCGCATCACCACACCTTGAGCAGCGGCCCTGGACGCAACATCAAAGGTGTCATACACCCCTCTGGCCAGGAATTTTCTGCACGCCTTCAGCTGCCTGACCACCTCCTGAAAAGGCTTGGCTTGCTCAGGGGGGAGCGCATCAACCAAGCCCGCCAACTGCCGCACATTGTTCCGCATGTGTATGCTCGTGTAGAGCTGGTAGGACTGAATTTTGGCCACGAGCATAGAGGAATGGTAGGCCTTCCTCCCAAAGGAGTCTAAGGTTCTAGAGTCCTTGCCCGGGGGCGCCGAAGCATGCTCCCTAGAACTCTTAGCCTTCTTTAGGGCCAGATCCACAACTCCAGAATCATGAGGCAACTGAGTGCGCATCAGATCTGGGTCCCCATGGATCCGGTACTGGGACTCGATCTTCTTGGGGATGTGGGATTAGTTAAAGGCTTGGTCCAGTTCGCCAGCAATGTCTTTTTTAGGACATGGTGCATGGGTACAGTGGACGCTTCCTTAGGTGGAGAAGGATAGTCCAGGAGCTCAAACATTTCAGCCCTGGGCTCGTCCTCCACAACCACCGGGAAGGGGATGGCTGTAGACATCTCCCGGACAAAGGAAGCAAAAGACAGACTCTCGGGAGGAGAAAGCTGTCTCTCAGGAGAGGGAGTGGGATCGGAAGGAAGACCCTCAGACTCCTCGTCAGAGAAATATCTGGGGTCTTCTTCCTCTTCCCACGAGGCCTCATCCTCGGTGTCAGACACAAGTTCACGGACCTGTGTCTGCAACCGTGCCCGACTCGACTCTGTGGAGCCACGTCCACGATGGGGGCGTCGAGAGGTAGACTCCCTCGCCCGCATCGGCGAAGCTCCCTCCGCCGACGTAGTCGGGGAGCCTTCCTGGGAGGCGATGGCAGCTGGTACCGCACGTGGCACCGACGCCGGAGACCTCACCTCGGGCGATGGGCCAGCCGGCGCCACGCTCGACGGTACCCGTGGCGCAAGCACCGCCGGTACCGGAGGGGTAGGGCGCAACAGCTCTCCCAGAATCTCTGGGAGAACGGCCCGGAGGCTCTCGTTCAGAGCGGCTGCAGAGAAAGGCATGGAGGTCGATGCAGGCGTCGACGTCAGAACCTGTTCCGGGCGTGGAGGCTGTTCCGGGCTGTCCAGAGTGGAGCGCATCGACACCTCCTGAACAGAGGGTGAGCGGGTCTCTCGGTGCCGATGCCTGGTGGGTGCCGACTCCCTCGGCGACCCAGAGCTCTTGGTGCCGACCCGGGAAGGAGACCGATGACGATGCTTCTTCGATTTCTTGGAACGAAGCATGTCACCGGAGCTTCCCGGCACCGACGAGGAGGACGTAGAATCCAGTCGTCGCTTCCTCGGGGCCGAGGCCGAAGGAGGTCGGTCTCGGGGGGGCTGTACCGCAGGAGCCCTCAGGGTAGGGGGAGACCCACCCGAAGGCTCACCGCCACCAGCAGGGGAATGGACAGCCCTCACCTGCACTCCAGACGAAGCACCACCGTCCGACGACATCAGCAGACGAGGTCCCGGTACCACTGACGTCGATGCAGCTATCCGATGTCTCGGCGCCGATGCAGAGGGCCGATGCCTCGATGCACTGGCGGCCGAGGATGAAGCTCTGGACGCTGAAGACGTCGATGCACTCGATACCCCCGGTGCCGATGCCGACGAAGAGCCCGAGAACAAAACGTTCCACTGGGCCAATCTCGCTACCTGAGTCCGCTTTTGCAAAAGGGAACACAGACTACAGGCCTGCGGGCGGTGCCCAGCCCCCAAGCACTGAAGACACGACGCGTGCCTGTCAGTGAGCGAGATGACCCGGGCGCACTGGGTGCACTTCTTGAAGCCGCTGGTAGACTTCGATGTCATGGGCGGAAAAATCACGCCGGCGAGATCAAAAGTCAAAATGGCGGAAAAGGCACCGAAAAAACAAGGGGAAGAAAACTTCGACCCGAGGCCTAAAAGCGGCCTACCCCGACGACGAAAGAAAACTTACCGGGGCGAAAGCTGAAAATAGCGGGGGAAGAAAAGACCAAGAGTCTTTTCCCACACAGAATGGATTATAATTTTTTTCTCTTTGAAAACACATGACGAACGCGCGAGGTCGACTTTGCGGGGCCCGACACGGCGAAAACACGACTGTACCGAGCGCGGACAAAAGAAGACTGACAAACACGAGCCGGTTCGGGCGGGAAGACGGCCGCGCATGCGCGGTGCGCATGAGCGCGCGAGGACTAGCAAAGGCCTTTGCTAGTGAAGTTTCCGATTGGAGGGGCTGCCGTGGACGTCACCCATCAGTGAGAACAAGCAGCCTGCTTGTCCTCGGAGAATGAGACATATAAATTGGATATGTGTAATGAGCAGGGAAATCGCATGATTTGTCCTTTCCAGCCACCACAATTTGAACCTTGCTTATCCCCACGTTTTGGGGAATGCACATTTACTGTTTTCCCTGCCAACTATGAGTTCTTTGTAGAAATTAGTCCGCGGACATTATGTATTTCCACTGCTAATTTCACAACTTTGTCAAATAATACCTTCCTGACCGATCTGTCAGGAGTCAGTTCCTGTTTTACTAGCATATCAGTATTTTGGTGGAAAGGACAAAAGTATGTATTATATCCGGATTTATTTAATTCTGCTTTCATACAGTACAATTATACCTTCTTTACGGAGCCAATTTTAGCTGTAAATTATAGTAAGTTGACCCACATGTTGCATATATCCTCTCTTATTAATGAGTATATTCAAGGTGTGAATCACACCTTAAGAGTCATGCAAGTAGATGCTCAATTTGACAATCACACTGTTCGTATAGTGGCAGAAAATATTCAAAGTAAATTACATCATAATTGGTGGGATCCATTATTGGGACATTCTCTTAGTGCAGATGCTTTCCTAAAATGGATCACTCATCCTTTACTTGTAGTACTATTAGTTAGCATCCTGCTAGTCATTTGGAATTGTATTTTGACTTGTAAAATTTGGAAACGACCTACGGTGGTCCATAATACTATGTATACTTCTGTCTCCTCATATCAAGGGGTGGAATGTAATACATGGGATTGAGGGTCAGCTGGGGATGGAATGAGTGGAATGTTTTGGCTGTAATTATGTGTTGATATTCTCTATTATGGGAAACAGGCTAGTTGTTTAAGGGATGCCAGCACGTATGGGAAAGGCACCATCAGTCTGTGCAGGTGTGGGGGAGTTATTCTCTGTTATGGGAAACAGGCTGGTTGTTTAAGGGATGCCAGCTTGTGCAAGTCTGGGAAAGGCACCTTCAGCCTATGCAGGTCTGGGGGAGTTATGAGCTAGCTCATCTTCACACGCACAGTTGTTTGTTTCACACTATATAAGAGGGGGGAGCACGGGACTTTCTTTAGAAGCTTGCCTGGACATAGGGACGCCTTGGTCAGTGAAGGGTATTTCCCTGCAATCTCTGAGGAGAGCCAGTGCTTCCCTGGTGGTCTTCCCAGATGCTGACTGAATTGCGGGTGCTGTAAGTATCTTGGTGTATGTGTTCACATATGTATCACCAATAAAAGCGATTTGTCATAAGCACAGCGCCCCTAGTGTTACAACTACCCAAATTGCAAAGGACTGAAATACAAAACAACTTACGCAGCCGGCTTCTCCTACATAAGCGCAAAACTATGGAATGGGCTCCTAAAAGCTGTGAAAACAATCCATGACCACTTGAACTTCAGGAAATCACTAAAAACCTACCTCTTTAAAAAGGTCTACCCCAACGACCCCACGTAACCCTCTTCACCTACCAACACAGCATGACTATGATCGAACAGGACATCACGCAATCTTCATCCATTCCAACCCTCCACTTATACCTCATATGATCACTATACAACTTTGTATTTGTTATCCACCGACTGGACAAACGCCTTTGACGGTACTATGTAAGCCACATTGAGCCTGCAAATAGGTGGGAAAATGTGGGGTACAAATGCAACAAATAAATAAATAAAATATAAAGTATCACATACCATGTAAAATGAGTTTATCTTGTTGGGCAGACTGGATGGACCATATAGGTCTTTATCTGCCATCATTTACTATGTTACTATTAAACTACTTTACCCAGTTTCTTTTAAATAAGAAATACATTAGAAAAATAAATGAATTTTAATTGAATTTGCATGTACTACATTTTACCTCAAAGTCATATACATATTGTGGTTTATGAAGTAGAACCTCTCAATAGAATTACAACTTAATAATATACTGTGTGGAATAGCATATGGTAACGCTCTCTGTTTCCAAAATGGCTAGGTAAGAATTACCTGGTGTGAGATTTAGCACATCTGGGTTACAGAAATGTGAGGTCTGATGGTCCATCAGCTCAAACATTGGCAGGGCTTCACGGATTAGGGAAAGCTGTTCATAGAAAGAGAAGGCTTATGAGAAGTCATACAGAGATACTCATGAATTCATACACATATCTATATATCAGTGGACACAGATTCACACACCTTTCCTCCCTAATGGAGAGTCACACATCTACACACCTTCAGTGGATAAAGATGCACACATCCACCCTGAGAAATACAGCCACATATACATCTCCCCTCCAATCAATGGACAAAGATACATACACATAAGCTTCGCCCCGATAAATACAAATGAAAGCTTGTACATCTCCTTGCTGGATAAAGATGCATACTTACCCTTCCTTCCAATGAATTTAAGTGCACACATCTACAGCACCTTTCTCCAGGGTGCATATGCACTCTCTTTCTCTATCCCAAGAACAGACATGCAAATGTAGATACAGTAAATGGTATAAATGCATTCATGTGCTATACAAATATATATGCATATAATATGGGATAGTTATCTGTAGGTGTCATTTTCTGATAGCTGAAGAATGGTATTCTTGTCATTTGAATTCTACGCCATATGCTACAAAATACTTCTTGATCTTTCAAGAGAAAGCTTCTGCATCCCTGAACCTGTTCACTGTTACTGAAATAATGCAACTCCCAGTAGAAGAAACAGGTGGGCTGTGTGACCCATTGTTTTACTGCTATCAGACCATGACAATACAGATAAGCAACTACACTTTCTGAAAGTAGCAGAACCAAGGACCTTGGGGTGATATTACCTGAGGATCTGATGGCGACAAAACAGTGTGACAAGGTTGTGGCAGTAGCCAGAAGGATGCTAGGCTATACAGAGAGAGGTGTAACCAGCAGAAAAAAGGAGGTGTTGATGCCCCTGTACAAGTCGTTGATGAGGTCCCACCTGTGATAAGTTTGGGAGGCTGTATCTTGCTAAGGATATAAAAAGACTTGAAGTGGTTCAGAAGAAGGTGACAAAAATGGAACGGGGCTTGCGCCAAAAGACGTATAAGAGACTGGAAGACCTGAATATGTGTACCCTAGAGGACAGGAGTGACAGGGAAAATATGATACAGATGTTTAAATACTTGAAAGGTATTAATATAGAAATAAATATCTTCCAGATTAGGGAAAACAATAAAACTAGAGGACATGAATTGAGGTTTTGGGATGGTAGACTTAGGAGCAATGTCAGGAAATTCTTTTTCATGGAGAGTGTGGTTGATGCCTGGAATGCCCTCCTGAGAAAGGTGGTGGAGAAAAAAACCCATGAAGCAATTCAAAAAGGCGTGGGATGAACACATTAGATCTCTGATTAAAAAATGAATGGTATTAAAAAAAAGTCCAAAACATAACTTGAATGGTTGTATATGTGAGTTTGCATGTTGAGTGACGCTTTAGATGGCGACTCTGCTGTGAAAAACTAAGGAAAGTGTAGGACAGGCTTGTACAGTCTGAGTTTCATATATGGCAATCCAGTTTAGGATGAGCTGGAGAGGGTTTAGATGGAAACTCTAGTAATTTGGAATGTGAGGACAGTGCCAGGCAGCCTTTATGTGTCCTGCAATTGACAAGATGGATTTGGATAGGCTGGAGTGGACTTCGACGGCAAGTTCAGTAGTTGGAAACTAAGGACAAGGCGAGGCGGACTTCAACGGTCTATGTCCCAGAAATGCCAAAGAGGTCAAAAACTCCTTCCTCACATCAGGGCTGTATCCCATAAAAGCAGTATACTGTCCTGACCAAAGGCAGAAGGTTTTAGCCTCTGAAAGCTAATCAAAAATGTATTAAGTTAAGCCAATAAAAGGTATCATTTTATTTTCCTCTATTTCTATTAGGCAATTTGTCATGTATTGAGTGCAACATGTTAGGTGAAAATTTCAAAAACTATCTTCTATTTTGTACAGTACAGGGGGATGTGTTACTGTTTGTCTTTCTCTGGTATTGCATTGTATGTAATGTCTGGCTTCTTGGGAGTTCAATTTTTGTCTATATATTTCTATTTTTAGTTTATGGTTACTTGTTCTATTCTTAGTGAGGATCTGTGTTCTACATGTATGAAACAAACTAGGTATTATGTTAGGTTTGAATATCCTGAGATCTTATATACTGCTAATATGCCCTATTCAGGGTTTGGTGCAGTTTACATTAGAGACGGGTCTAGGTTGGGTATAATTTTATAGATAGGACACTGGTTGTGTACAGTTTTGTTGGTTGAATGCCATGTTTAGTGATCTTAGAAGGCGTAGTGGAAGTAAAGTATTTACTTAGTCCTGTAGGCAGTCTGGGATATAATGTGATGGTGTTTGTTATATAGTAGTCTTTGGAAAGAGGTATGTTTTTAACCTCTTCCGGAAGCTAAGGTAGTTAGGCTTTGTTCTAGTGGCCAGGAGAAGTGAGTACTATAGAGAGACTAGTAAAAAAAGGCCTGTTTCTGGAGCCAATGAAACGGGCGCTAGCAAGGCTTTCCTGTGGCTCCCCCTCCCCCACCCGTCATCGATGTGGGTGAATTGCTCCGCCTCCGCCCTCAACGTCATAACGTTTGACGCGAGGGCGGGGCCCAGAGACTGTGATTTTCGAGGCTTCAGAGCTTCGAACATACGAACCTTGGCTTCAGTGACGTCAGCAGCCAATAGAACGTTGAGGGTGAGTTTTATATATATATATATATATATATATATATATATATAGATAGATAGATACTTAATACAGGGAACAGCGAACTGAAGATCTTTTGAAATCGGATTCACTTGTAGAACAGTAGGGCTAAGATTAGTTGTTTTTTCAGTCTGTTGGACTGAACAATGAAGAGCTGAGATGTGAATCAGTAGTTTAGAGATTCTTTCAGCTATGGGTAACCAATGCAGTTTAGCAAGATATGGTGAAGCACTTGTGTTCATTTTGAAAATTAGTCTTACCGCTGTGTTCTGTATGATCTGCATTTTTTCTGGTATTGTATCTTAATACCTAGAAATAGGCAATTACAGTAATCCAGATGTGGTAGGATTAGCATTTGGACCAGTAATGCATAGGCTTTGTGGTCAAAGAATGACCTGATTAAATATAGTTGTTGCATTTTAAAAATTGTGATTTTCCATAGTTGGTTAATATGGGATGAGAATGATAGGGAGGAGTCTAGAATGACCCCTAGCACTCTGGTTTCTGACTCGATTGTGAATGTTCTGTCTTTTTCTACTGATATTGAAGTTGGGGCCTCAACTCCTTGATTCTGTAACCACAGGATCTTAGTCTTTTGTGCATTCAGTTTCAGTTTATTTGCCGAGGACCATGTATGAATAACATTCAACCCAATTTTTACAGATCGGATTGGATCTTGGTAGGAGGTTGTCAGTGGCAGGAGAAGCATGATGTCATCTGTGTATGATAACAGTAGCTCTCCGAAACTCAGGTGTATTGAGCTGAGTGAAGACATGAAGAAGTTGAACAGACCGGGAGAAAGTGGGGATCCTTGCGGGACTCCACATTCCGTGATCCAATAGTTTGTAAGCTATTAGATTGTAAGCTCTTTGAGCAGGGACTGTCTTTCTTCTATGTTTGTGCAGCGCTGCGTACGCCTTGTAGCGCTATAGAAATGCTAAATAGTAGTAGTAGTTTGTGAGGTGTTTTGTTTTGTTTGACACAGTAGCTTCTGTTAGAAAGGAATTTGGTGAACCAGTTGAATACAGATCCTGTAATTCCTATCTGATTCAGTCGTTCAAGTAACATGACGTGATCCACTGCATCAAACGCCGCTGAAATGTCGAACTGATTTCCTTTGCATAGATATTGTTTGACATATGTCGTTAGTACTAGGAAAAGGGTTTTGGTACCGTGCGCAGTTCTGAATCCGAATCGGGATCGGTGTAGAGAATTTTTCCAGGTATTTGGTAAATTGTTTGCTAACATAGAATTCCAGCATCTTCGTGAAGAGGGGTATGCTTGCTGTTGAGGCTGTGTCTAATCCTGGACCCTTCAGCTGAGGTGTAAGAACAATTTTGCCCATATCTGAGGGGAGAGTGCCTGATTTTAGTAGCTCGTTGAGATGGTCTGTTAGCCATTGAACAACCTCTGGTGGGATGGTTTGGCTCAGGAATTCTGGGAAATGATTCAGGAAGCAGTGAGAGTGTATTTCAGTAGAAGTGATTTCACGTCTTCATTTGATAGCTGTTAAAAATCTTCCCATATCGGATTTGCTTTAATTTCCCTATCTGATTTACTTTAATTTGATCTGTATTAATCCAGTGTGTTTAGTTTTCCAATAGATGTATCAATATTCTAGTGCGCACTGCAATGTTTAGGTGCTGCCTGTTCCTAGGAAGGCCTTTGCTGTGTGACTCTTGGAATTTAGTGCTATTATTTAGTTATTTGGATTTATTTACCGCCTTTTGAAGGAATTCACTTAAGGCGATGTACAGTAAAAATAGCAATAGGCAGTTACAGCAGTAAAAATATTCAACTAACAATACAAAGTATGGCATGGTATACTATTTGCAATATTCCACCAAAACATACTTGGGAAAAATTAAACTAAATAACCATTCATACATATAATCGTTAATATAATTATTTAAATTTTAGATTGTGCTCAGTCCATATCCATTACACCCATAGCGTTCCCAGGGAAAGCATGTGGTAGTGTTTAGATGGAACCATCATAGCACAGCCTTAGGGAAAAGTGAGATGGTGTTGAAGAGCACGAATGAACTTTTGATGAAATTTTAAATCACCTGCACGAGCACACTGGGTTCCTAAGGGAAGTTATTTTTTGTTATTCTTTTTTACATAATCAGGTTTTTTTGAGTATGTATTTGTGGTATGTGTAGAATTTAGTGGTAACCACAAGCTGTATGAGATTTACAAGTGAGTGTTACTCAAAATTAGGATTCATATTATAACTGCAGTTACTTGTTGTGGGGTATAACAAGAACTAACTGTTTTATGGTTTGAATGCATAGTTGACTTGAGATCTGTTTTTGAAAATTTGAAACATCATTAATTGTAAGTTGCATTATAAGTAACAGTAGGTGTGTGCGCATACATTTTGAGGAGGTGGAACACAGGCTGTGCTATGATGGTTCCATCTAAACACTACCACATGCTTTCCCTGGGAACGCTATGGGTGTAATGGATATGGACTGAGCACAATCTAAAATTTAAATAATTATATTAACGATTATATGTATGAATGGTTATTTAGTTTAATTTTTCCCAAGTATGTTTTGGTGGAATATTCATATTTGAGGACTTGGGTAGTCTATATGTTTTTTCTTCCGGTTGAGTAGTGAGTGTATACTATTTGCAATGCCAACACAATACGTAATAGAACATGATAACTGATGGTGAAGATATGGTACGGCAGAATTGCTCTATAGATCCTGAGTGACATTTGTAGGGTTTTGTATTACTTCTCAATATGCCTGGTTTTAGATTTATCTCACACTTTCTTAGTAGTAGCTCAAGGTGAGTTAGTTATATTCAAGTACAGTAGGTATTTTCCTGTTCTTGGAGGGCTTACAATCTAAGTTTATACCTGAGGTGGTAGTTAAGTGACTAAGTCCAAGATCTCAAGGAGCAGTGAAGAATGCCATTCGGTGCCCACCCACCCACTCCACAGCGGCGGCCCCAATCTCTGCCGTGTGCTGTGAGAAGCACCGAGCGGTTGGCCGTCCACCCAGAACGAGAGGTGAGGTGGAGAACAGGGTGCTCCGCACATGCGGACGCAGAGTTAGAGAAGGGACGGAGTGAGGAGTAACTTGCGGCGAAATCACTTGAGACGCAACACCAGGATCTGGGGCTCGCACCCAGTCAGAACCTCGCCTCATTGAATGAGCTGTCTGCCTTGCCAGGCGCAAACCTTGCGAAGCTGGGAGACAGTTTGCCCGCTGACGAATCCGAAGTGTGACACGAGGGCCTGGGCAGCACGTGGCCGGCGCTGCGGCCCCGCGCCATACAGTGACTGCATTGGGAGCATCCCGCACTTATCCCAGAAAAATCCGGAATCCCGACGATTGGGAGCAGACGGAGTCCCAGTGCTTTGGGGCACACTTCATGCAACTGATCGAATACTTATGCCTCAAGTTCTGGAGACACATTAAGAGCCTCATTACCCGGTTCAGGGACATATGAAAACCCAACCCAACCTGCTGCAGTAACCATGACAGTAACTGGCAAAGAAATATCGTACATAACAGCCCTGTTCCAGCCTGCAATCTCAGTTCCAGCCTACAGCTTCAGCTCCTGTCCTTCATCCTCTGCTCCGGCCTACACCTTCAACTCCTGTCCTGCATCCTCTGCTCCAGCCTGCAGCTTCAACTCCTGTCCTGCATCATCTGCTCCAGCCTGCAGCTTTAACTCCAGTCCTGCAACCTCTGCTCCAGCCTGCAGCTTCAACTCCTGTCCTGCATCATCTGCTCCAGCCTGCAGCTTTAACTCCAGTCCTGCAACCTCTACTCCTCTGTTCCAGCCATCAGCCTCAGCCCCAGCCTACTGCCTCACCTTTGTTCGTGACTGTCCTGCATCCTCTGCTCCAGCCTGCCGCTTGCTCTGTTCCAGCCTGCAGCCTCAGCTCCAGCCTGCGGCTTTAGCTCCTGTCCTGCATCCTCTGCTCCTCTGTTCCAGCCTGCAGCTTCAGCTCCTGTCCTGCACCCTCTGCTCCAGCCTGCAGCTTCAACTCCAGTCCTGCAACCTCCGCTCCTCTGTTCCAGCCTCTAGCTTCAGCCTACTGCCTCACCTTTGTCAGTGACTGTTACCTAGCGCTTGGTCAGCCTGAGTCACTACATATGGCTCCATTTCACATTCTCCTCCTAGTACTGTCCCTTCCCAATTTACTCCTCCTCCCAAAGCCACCGTGCACTACAGTCATACATTGCCCTTTCGTTGATTTTATTACCTCACCATCTCTCTTGTCCTCTTCCTCCCTCCTTGCTTTCTGCCTTCAACATTTCATTCCTTCCATTGTACCTTCCCCATTCTATCTGAATTCTTCTCGCCTTCATCGCCATTTCTCTCCTACTCTCCTCCGTACTCTCTTACTCCTCCTTCTCTCTGCTGGAGACATCAATCCCAATCCTGGTCCCCCTCACCAACCCTCATCCTATTTGTGCAGGTCGCACCGTGACCTCTCCAATCTCATCTACTCCTCTCCTCCCCCCTCTTCTCTGCCCTTCTCATGTGCCCTATGGAATGCCCGCTCCATCTGCAACAAACTTTCCTATATCCATGACCTTTTTATCTCTCGTAACCTCCATCTACTCGCCATAACAGAAACTTGGCTCTGCCCTGAAGACTCTGCTTCAGTCGCAGCCCTCTGTTATGGTGGTTATCTCTTCTCCCACACCCCTTGCCCTGCTGGCCGCGGTGGTGGTGTTGGACTGTTACTCTCACCCTCTTCCAAATTTCAATCTCTTCTACCACCTCAGTCTCTCTGCTTTTCTTCCTTTGAAGTCCACTCTGTCCGCCTATTCACTCCTTTGCCTCTTCGAATAGCAGTTATTTATCGTTCCCCTGATAAGTCCCTTTCATCATTTCTCAGTGACTTTGATGCTTGGCTTTCCTTCTTTCATGATCCTTCTTCCCCCTCCCTCATCCTTGGTGACTTTAACATTCATGTTAATGATCCCACCAACTCTTACGTTTCCCAGTTCCTCGCCCTAACATCCTCCTTCAATCTCCAAATTTGCTCCACTTCCCCCACTCACCAAAATGGTCACTGTCTTGATCTTATCTTCTCCTATAATTGCTCTCCCTTCAGTTCCTTTGCCTCAGATCTTCCCCTCTCTGACCATCATCTAATAACCTTCACACTTAAACTTCCTCCCGCCCAATCTTAACCAATTTATCTTGGAATCTTCAGGCTATTGACCCTACTACCCTATCCTCCAGTGTCTTGAACCTCTTCTCTACCCACTCCACCATCCAAATCTGTCAATGAAGCCGTCTCTTCCTACAATACTATTCTATCCTCTGCTTTAGACACTCTTGCACCTCTCATGCCCCGTCCTATAAGGTGTACCAAACCCCAGCCTTGGCTGACCTCTAAAATCCGCTACCTACGTTCCTGTGCAAACCCCAGCCTTGGCTGACCTCTAAAATCCGCTACCTACGTTCCTGTGCCCACTCCGCCGAACGCCTCTGGCTAAAGTCTCGTGCCCTTGCTGATGTCATGCACTTCAAGTTCATACTGACTTCCTTCCAATCTGCTCTTTTGCTTGCCAAACAGGACTAATATCCAGCTGACTAATTCTCTCGGCTCAAACTCTCGTCTTCTCTTCGCCACACTGAACTCTCTCCTCAAGGTGCCTCCATTTCCAACTCTCCCCTCACTATCTCCTCAGACCCTTGCTGAGTTCTTCCATGACAAGGTTCAGAAGATAAACCTCGAATTCTCAACCAAGCCACCCCCACCTCTCCCTCCCCTTGTCCGTTCCCCTAACTCCCCAACCCCTCCATCCTTTTCCTCTATTTCTGAAATCACTAATGAGGAAATAACACATCTTCTCTCCTCTTCAAAACCAACTACCTGTTCCTCTGATCCCATTCCTATCCACCTTCTTAACACCATCTCTCCTACTCTCACCCCTTTTATCTGTCATATTCTAAATCTTTCACTTTTCACTGCAACTGTTCCTGATGCCTTCAAACATGCTGTGGTCACACCACTCCTTAAGAAGCCTTCACTTGACCCTACCTGTCCTATCGACCCATCTCCCTCCTCCCCTTCCTCTCCAAGATACTTGAATGTGCCGTTCACCGCTGTTGTCTTGACTTTCTTTCATCTCAAACTGTTCTTGACCCACTCCAATCTGGCTTTCCGCCCTCTTCATTCAACTGAAATTGGCACTTACAAAAGTTTCCAATGACCTGTTACTGGCCAAATCCAAAGGTCTCTATTCTATCCTCATCCTTCTTGATCTATCCACCACTTATGACACTGTTGATCACAGTTTACTCCTTGATACATTGTCTTTACTTGGATTCCAGGGTTCTGTTCTTTCCTGGTTCTCCTCCTACCTCTCGCTTCGCACCTTTAGTGTACACTCTGGTGGATCCTCTTCCACTTCTATCCCACTACCAATCGGTGTCCCCCAGGGTTCTGTTCTCGGTCCTCTCCTGTTCTCCATCTACACTTCTTCCCTTGGCTCTCTGATATCATCCCATGGCTTTCAATACCATCTCTACGCTGATGACTCCCAGATCTACCTCTCTACCCCCGTAATCTCAACCAACATCCAGACCAATGTATCAGCCTGCTATAACGTCTGTACAGAGTAGAGAGTTCTTAGTCCTAGCAAAGCTTGGCAGCCAAACAAAACCACACCTTACCTGCAGGCCGCTAGTGCAACAGGAAGAAAAACCAGATCAGATCTCAGGACAGCCAACCAGCAGAAGTAGTAGCCACCATGGACTGAGTCCAGGAGCGAGCCGTAGACAAAAGCTGTAGTCAAATCCAGGCCAAGTCTCTAGGCAGGCAGCAAGTGATATCAGTAGTCCAAAACAGGCAAAGTCTCTAGGCAGGCGGCAAGCAGAAGCAGTAGTCAGGTCCAGGCAAAGTTCAGATCAGGTCAAGCAGCAGACAAGTCACTCAGACGCACAGGCACATCTACAACAGTAGAAAGCCGAAGCACTGAGGGCAGGGAAAGAGCTCCTAAATAGCCACCACCATCGGGAGCAACAGGAGTCAGCAGAAACAAGAGACTCAGGATTGACTGGCCACGGGAGAGGGGTGGAGCTGCGGTGTGGGAGCCCAATCCTGGCAGACCTCCCACGCTCCCGGGTCCCGCACCCAGAAGAGAAGGCGTTACTGAGGTGCCGGCAACTGCCAAAATGTCCGGCGCCTCCACAGAGGGACCAGGATGCCCCCTCGGACCCCTGCCCCTGGGTGATGTGGCGCGAGGCTGCAAGACCGTCGCCCTGCCACACGAGCTGACGCCCAACGCTCCCTCCCACGGAGGCGCGGAGCGGAGCGAACAGGAGCGAGGCAGGCGAAGAACGTACTGGTGAGGAGCATGACACCTGCCTATCTGATATTGCTGCCTGGATGTCTCAACGTCATCTGAAACTTAACATGACCAAAACCGAGATTTTCCCCCCCAAACCCACCTCCCTGCTCCCCCGTTTTCTATATCTATTGATGGCTCTCTCATTCTCCCTGTCTCCTCAGCTCGAAACCTTGGGGTCATCTTTGACTCTTCTCTCTCCTTCTCTGCTCATATCCAGCAGATTGCCAAGACCTGTCGTTTCTTTCTTTACAACATCCGTAAAATCCGCCCCTTTCTTTCTGAGCACTCTACCAAAACCCTCATCCACACCCTTGTCACCTCTCGCTTAGACTACTGCAATCTACTTCTTGCTGGCCTCCCACTTAGTCACCTCTCCCCTCTCCAGTCGGTTCAAAACTCTGCTGCCCGTCTCATCTTCCGCCAGGGTCGCTTTACTCATACTACCCCTCTCCTCAAGTCCCTTCACTGGCTCCCTATCCGTTTTTGCATCCTTTTCAAACTTCTTCTACTAACCTATAAATGTACTCACTCTGCTGCTCCCCAGTATCTCTCTACTCGTCCTTCCCTACACCCCTTCCCGTCCACTCCGCTCCATGGATAAATCCTTCTTATCTGTTCCTTTCTCCACTACTGCCAGCTCCAGACTTCGCGCCTTCTGTCTCGCTGCACTCTACGCCTAGAATAAACTTCCTGAGCCCCTACGTCTTGCCCCATCCTTGCCACCTTTAAATCTAGACTGAAAGCCCACCTCTTTAACATTGCTTTTGACTCGTAACCACTTGTAACCACTCGCCTCCACCTACCCTCCTCTCTTCCTTCCCGTTCACATTAATTGATTTGATTTGCTTACTTATTTATTTATTTTTGTCTATTAGATTGTAAGCTCTTTGAGCAGGGACTGTCTTTCTTCTATGTTTGTGCAGCGCTGCATACGCCTTGTAGCGCTATAGAAATGCTAAATAGTAGCAGTAGTAGTAATCCTTCTCTGCTCACATTCAGCAGATTGCCAAAACCTGTCGTTTCTTTCTCTATAACATCAGCAAAATCCGTCCCTTCCTCTCTGAGCACTCTACCAGAACCCTTATCCACACTCTCTCGCCTAGATAATTGCAAACCTGCTTTTCACCGCCTCCCTATTAGCCATCCCTCTCCTCTTCAATCAGTCCAAAACTCTGCAGCGCGACTCATTTTCCGCCAGAGTCGCTATGCTCACATTAGACCTCTACTCAAGTCACTTCACTGGCTCCTTATCCGTTTCCGCATTCAATTCAAACTTCTCTTACTGACCTATAAATGCATTCACTCTACCGCTCCCAAGTACCTCTCTACTCTTGTCTCTCCCTACGCCCCCCCTCGGGTACTCCGTTCTGTGGATAAATCTCTCGTCTGTCCCCTTCTCCTCTACCTCTAATTCCAGACTCCGTTCCTTTTATCTCGCAGCACCTCACGCCTGGAATAGACTTCCCGACCTTTTGTATGTCTAGCTCCGTCCTTGGCCATTTTCAAATCCAGGCTAAAAGCCCACCTCTTTAACGCTGCTTTTGACTCCTAATCCCTACTCACTTGCTCTGTACCCCTTTTATCCCCTCTTTAATTCCCTTACCCCTTAGTTGTTCTGTCTGTCTCTTTGTCTGTCCTACTTAGATTGTGAGCTCTTTGAGCAGGGACTGTCTTTTTATGTATGATGTACAGCGCTGCGTATGCCTTGTAGCGCTATAGAAATGATAAGTAGTAGTAGTAGTAGTGGGATTTGAACCCTGACTTCCCTGGTTCTGAGCCTGCCGCTATAAACATTAAGTCAGTGCTTTTTTTGTGCCGTACGGCACCTTTTTTTGTGAGGTCTGGCTCACCTGCTCGCTCTCTTCTGTTCGTACACCTGTGCTCCCCCCCATCCTCCCTCAGCTCCCCGACTTTCCTTGAAATCTTTAATTTACCTGAAGTCGTGGTGAACCGGCAGTAAAAACAGCTGGCAGGCAGGCATGCTTGCCTCCTCGTCGCTTCCCTCTCAGCGCGTCCCACCCTCGCGGAAAAGAAATTACATCAGAAGAAGGCGGGACCTGCTGAGAGGGAAGGGAAGCGACGAGGAGGCAAGCCTGCCTGCCAGCTGTTTTTACTGCCGGTTCACTGCAACTTTGGGTAAAGATTTCAAAAGGAAAGTCGGGGAGCTGAGGGAGAGCGGGTGGGGGGGCTGGGGTTTGAATGAATCGTTGGACATGTCACGCTTTCACAGCAGAAACTAGGTTTATGAGCCCTTAGGCCACTGCCGAGGAGCGGCAGCGGCAGGCGAAACCACCCCACACAAGAGACAAGGCAGAACTCTGACAAACAGTTAGACTTCACCTGCACTTGACCACCGTTCCTCAGGAGTTGAGCCCCTGGGTGCAGGTGGCCGGCAGGACTTACTGGACAGGGCAGGACCTGGATCCCCACTAGGCTGAACCAGGACTAAGGGTCAGAGGGGAAAGGAACATACAGGGACAGCAGGGCAAGGAATGGATAAGCTAAGGGACAGGACTGAAAGCTGCAAGCAGCCACTAAAATAGGGAACAAATACCGACAGAGAGCAGCCACTAAAGACACAAACAGACAAGGACTAGACACAAAACGATAACCCAGAGACAAGACTAGAAAACAGGCAACAACCTAATCTAAACTACACACAGACTAACTAAAAACAGACAAGAATCCCAGGCAAGAACCCAAACTAAGCAGAAGTGCAACAAGCACCAACGTACCAGGGCCTAAGGCGATGCAAAAGCAAAGCAGAGAGTTTCAAAATGGCTAATAAGCCCTGCAGCAGCTGAGGCTCTCAGCTGCAGCAATCACCAGGCAACTACGGGTGCTGTGTAGGTTCAAACAAAACAAGCAAGTCTGGCAGCCCGAAAGATCCGGACTGGACTGGGCTGAATCTGGAACGGGTGATAATAACCAGACAGTCCATTGCAGCCCCCAAGTGGCGAGAAGAAGGAGAGCCCGAAACATGGGCACAACCGTGACAACATGGAAGGGATGGAGGGCAGGGGAGAAAGGAGAATCACTGGACATGGATTTGAGGGGAGGGCAGAGGAGAGAGGAGACATGCTGGACATCGATGGGAGGGGAGGGCAGGGGAGAGAGGAGAATCACTGGACATGGATGGCAGGGGAGGACAGGGGGCAGAGGAGAATCGCTGGACATGGATGAGAGGGGAGGGCAGGGGAGAGAGGAGACATGCTGGACATGGATGGGAGGGGAGGGCAGGGGAGAGAGGAGAATCGCTGGACATGGATGGCAGGGGAGGACAGGGGGCAGAGGAGAATCACTGGACATGGATGAGAGAGGAGGGCAGGGGAGAGAGGAGACATGCTGGACATAGATAGGAGGGGAGGGCAGGGGAGAGAGGAGAATCGCTGGACATGAACGGGAGGGCAGGGGAGAGAGGAGAATCGCTGGACATGGAGGGGAGGGCAGGGAAGTGAGGAGAATCGCTGGAAAGGAATGGGAGGGCAGGGGAGAAAGGAGAATCGCTGGACATGGATGGGAGGGCAGGGGAGAAAGGAGAATCGCTGGACATAGATGGGAGGGCAGGGGAGAAAGAAGAATCGCTGGACATGGAGGGAAGGGCAGGAGAGAGGAGAATCGCAGGACATGGATAGCAGGGGAGGACAGGGGGCAGAGGAGAATCGCAGGACATAGACAGCAGGGGAGGACAGGGGGCAGAGGAGAATCGCTGGACATGGATGAGAGGGGAGGGGGCAGGGGAGAAAGGAGACATACTGGACATGGATGGGAGGGGAGGGGAGGGCAGGGGAGAGAGGAGAATTGTTGGACATGGATGGCAGGAGAGGCCAGGGGATAGAGGAGAATCGTTGGACATGGGAGGGGAGGGCAGGGCTGGACATGGATGGAGGGGAGGAAAGACAGGAAGGAGATGCACATGGATGGAGGAGTTAGCGGGAGAGAGGAGAAATGCTGGACTTAGATGGAGGAGAGGGGAAAGAGAATTATTGCTTTATATGGATACAGGGGAGGGAAGAGAGAGGAGAAATGCTGGACATGGGTGGAGGGGAGAAGAGAGGAGCTGGACATGGATGGAGGGGAGGAAAGAAAAAAGAAGAAGATGCACATGGATGGAGGGGAGGGACAGGGAAGAGAGGAGAAAAACTGCACTTGGATGGAGAAAATAGGCAAAAGCTGGATCCACGTTATACCTCCTCCAGTCAATTCCACGGAGAAGGACTCAGCTTTTACTTATGGATGTAGGGCAAGAAATGAAGAAGAAAGGAGGAAAGTAAAGAAATATATGGAAAGGAAGCCCTGGGAATGGAGTTAAGAGAACAGATAAAGAGCAGCAGAATCAGAGACTGGGACCAATATGGATAGAAAAACAAAGTCACCAGACAACAAAGGTAGGAAAAATAATTTTATTTTCATTTTAGTGTTTGGAATATGTCCAATTTGAGAATTTACATCTGCTGTCTTATTTTGCACTGGGTATACTGGAGCTGTAACAGCTTACAGAAATTATTTATAATGAAAAAAAATCATGTTATTTTTTTTCTCCTATACTAGTATAATATTTTCAATGATGTCTGTTTATATGCGCCATGGCTGGTATAAAGGGTGTGGCTATAATAGGGGTGGAGTCATATGTGGTGACCCTGCCCATAATGAGTACTGGCACCTTTTTTTCTACAAAAAAAGCACTGCATTAGGTAGATATAGCTAATTCAGATAATACATATTCCAAACATGCCGGTGTCACAAGAGTAGTGGATGCCATTTTGTAAGGCATCGTGACTTGCCATAAGCTACTTGGCTCCCTGAAGAAGCTCAAATACAGAGTGAAACGGAGAGCCCCGTTGGACAAACTTAAAAGCTAAGTAATATCACGGTCAAATTTAAAAGCTAAGTAATATCTCAGGATTAATCACATGCCAAGTAATATGACTTAGACCATTCAAGTTTTTCATGTATAACTAGTCATAACATACCTTTACTCACACACAGTGGAGTTTTTTGACCAATGATAAGAACGGAGTCAGAGAAATGCGGGCATTGAGTGCATTTATTGTACTGCTGCCACGCGTTGACTACTGAGGTCTTTTTCTCCACTTTTACTAACTCCTTATCACGTACCAATGGTTTCTTAAGGTGATTAAGTTAGTTAAGCTCCTTTCAGCTCAGTACTAGTATTAACAATAAAGGCCAGAAGATCTGAAGCCTGGTGGCCATTTGGCAACCTACCAAAAACTAATAGGTAAATAATTTTATAGTTGCCAGTAACCACATGATTTCTGTTACAGTGCTGTTGAACATCACTATTCACATGGTCAACAGAAGATGCTGGATTGGGGAGCTAGGGCTAACTGGGAGCCAATACATATATTTCCAGAATACTGCAAATATTATTCTGTTTCATACGTTAGATTATTTTTGTGTGCATTATTTTGACTTTTTTGGTACATAACTCCCTGGAGTGTATTCAGTATGTATAATTCCATCAGTAACAGAAGTAGTAGAGGGAGGTAGCTGGTACAGAGACATAGTGAAAGGGTCTTTTTTTCCATGCTATGTTCAAAAATGCCCCTACTGTCCCTTTACTGCTGTTCTTGGTGTTGCCTCCCTACCCTAATGACTTTAACCTGCCCCACCCCATCCTACCCCAGCCTAGCCCCAACCCCACTAATCCCACCCGCCTTAGCCTCCCCAAACAGTTGAGTCACTGAGACTGATTTCTTTTTATTTTGGCAATAGGCAAAGAAGTGAGGAAGAGTACATAAAGAGATATTTGAGAAATGAAAACTGGAAATCTAAATAAAAATAAATAGCAAATCTGAGGAAGAATCAAAAAAGACACATTAAGGAAGTAAACAGGAAATACAAGGCTTAGAAAATATTTCTTAGAAGTGCTCTGCTGTAGCTGCAACTGAACAGGTGGGAGGGCTGAAGCTGGTGAGAATGGGCCTACAGAATGAGAATGTGAGAGATGGACAGATACAACTGGAAGGAGGATGGAATGAGGGAAAATCTGCACACACACTCATTCCCTCTCCCTTCCAGTGCCATTCTGGCCTCCCTGCTTGCATTTCCAAATGAACATGTGTGCAAATGGTATTTTTTCCTGGACCCAAGAGGATGATTTGAACATACATCTGAATACACAGACACACACACCTTTCTCATATGCTGACACCATTCTTCAAAGTCGCCTTCTGTGTTGCAGAAAAAACCCTGAAAGACATAAGAAATTTTCAGAACAGTGCTCAGCTAAATTTTTTACAGCCATATGAAAGTATAACTGCACTTAGTGCAGAGCATTTCACAAGCTTCTATACTCTATGTAGAGACTCTGCATTTCATCATGTGTCCTGAATTGAAGGGAAGGGCTATGGCCCAGAAAAGAGGAACAGTTGTCTATATGAAGTTAGGCTGAGAAAGAGTGGCTAAGGCCTGCAAAAACTATGAGTAACTAGTGACAGATATGGCTACAGCTTACACAGGCCTGACACGAGCTACAGTTTGAACAGGCTTAGTGTAAAAAAATAATTGTGAATATTTATTTAAAAAATGTATACCTCCTAATCCTAATCCATAGAAAATATAAAACATAAAATAGACAAAATAATAAAATACACAGGGGTCCCTTTACTAAGCAGTGGTAAACTCCCCCACTTATGCAGGTTTTTTCTGCAAGCTAAGACCACTCTTACTGCAGCCAGAAAATGGCTGATTTTCTATTTTCCAAATTAATGGCCATGCACTAATTTTGCTATTACCATGCAGACATTACCAAAAATTAGCACGAGCCCTTACTTCCACCTATTCTGTAGGTAGTAAGGGTTCATGCGCTAATCAGTTAGCGTGCAGTAATATGGCTGTGTTGATTTGAGGTTACACCCACTCTCCACCCCCCAGACTCGCCTCCTCTGAGAAAGTACAAAAACCTTTCTTAGCACATGGTTTGTGTGTACACATTAGGCTTTTACCTCAGGATGCCTCAGAACGTTCCATGGTAAACCCTTTTAATTTGCGGTAAGCATATACTAGTGCTTACCACAGCTTAATAAAATGAGCTCATAATAATAAAATACATAACACAAATGCAATCACACTAATCTTCAATTGCCAAACACATCAATTAACTGCCTCTCGCAATAAGACTGAAGTACATCACATTTCAGTTAATCAACAAATTATCAAAACCTTCTCAATAGGAGGAGATGGAAAGGTAAACAAGGTAAATAGGCAAGACAGTGTGTTTAGAAAAGGAGGCAGGAGGACACAAAATTTAGTTCTGAGTTCCACAATCATGTTTGAGAAGCCCTGCCAACCACAAAATGGTAGGCTCTTTGTACCAATATAGCTGTCTGTCAATGCCAGGAAGTATTTTGCAGGCTCAGACTTGAAGACCTGTGATTAGAAAGACTGGAATAGTATATAATAAAGATGGCATGTTTCAGCAATGCAGCCATTTAGAGTATACACACTACTGCAATGGAAGGGTCGAGATCTGAAATCCTCATCCTGCATGGTGGGTGCTGGCAATGGAAGCTCTCATCTGGGATAAAGCAGCTGTTGCTGGGCTCCACTGCAGGCTGTGTGGTGTGGGGGTCCAGATAGATTAGTTCCTCACCTATAAGGGGGAAGGGAAGTGATTAAATAAGCACCAGACTCACGTTAACAAAAGCAAGAAAAGAACTGATATTCCAAAGAGCAACAGCTCCTCATAAAGGAAAGAAAAGAATCTCAGAAGGAAAAGGAAGTAGGAAAGACACTTTAGTCTCTTATGTCTTGAGGCCTCTGAAGCAGGATGAAGGCTGGGCAGTACTTGGGTAGGAGACCCTCCCCCCAATGGTCACTGTAAACAAAGGAGAGAAAGGGATATGCCGCCTACCAAACCCCAGAATAGTATTAGGAGGCATAATATTACTAAGAGTGACATCTTTTAAACTGACAGTGTCTACCATATAAACATTAAACCAAGTTCTGATGGAACACAGTATAGTACAACAAAAAAGTTTCTATAGCTTCTGACAATCTGTATAAAAGTTTAAGGGGTCTTTTACGAAGCTATGGTAGTGTTTTTAGCTCATGGTACAAATCAGCTGGCAGTAAACACTGAGACGCCCACAGGAATATAATGGGTGTTGCGGCGTTTATCGCCAGCTGATTTCTACCACAAGCTAAAATGCTACCACGGCTTAGTAAAAGATCACCTTAGAGTGTTCATCATGCATGTGCCGTACTTCCAGTGCCGAGTCATCACGTGGATCATCTTGGTTGCTGAACATCTTGGTAGCATACCCATTCTTAGGGAAGTTGGGAGCACCATTTCATTTCTTCATTTATATACCACCTATTAGGCTAGGTGGTTTACAATAAAACATACATAAAAACATCAAAAATTAAAATCACATTTTATAAACAAAACATATAATCTGCCAAATCAATTCACATAGCTGTCTGTCAATATCAAAACCTCAGATCACTGCAGCTGACTAATGTCTTCAAACAGGTCTAATTCCATTGTTTGGTTTTTAAACTGTTTTTATAATTTATGAATATATTACTTGTAGCCTATGTCACTGTAGACTGATTAATCTAAAATGTTTCAATAAAAAGAAAAACTTTCAGCTGTCTTTTAAACATAGCCTTAATAACCTTAAATCACATGTAGTTGATTCCATAAGGTAGGTCCAGTAATCGAAAAAGTACAATTTCTTGTCACTGCCAAATAAGATTTATATGCAGCAGGTAAGGTTAATAATTGAGCTCCTTCTAAATGAAGCACTCATGCAGACTTATAAATCATTACACAATGTTAGGTAAAAAGGGGCATAATCCTGCAACATTTTATGAATCAACACACCATAAACACACCAAATTTGACACTCCCTATCTCAGACACCCTAAAAATTCTTGGAGTGACCATCGATCGTCATCTAACACTTGAGAGTCATACGAAAAACACAACCAAAAAGATGTTCCACTCAATGTGGAAATTAAAAAGAGTAAAGCATTTTTTCCCAATGACAGTCTTCCGTAACCTGGTACAATCAATGGTGCTCAGTCACCTAGACTACTGTAATGCACTGTATGCTGGATGTAAAGAACAGACAATCAAGAAACTTCAGACAGCCCAGAACACCGCAGCCAGACTTATATTCAGAAAAGCAAAATATAAAAGTGCTAAACTGATACGAGAAAAGTTACACTGGCTCCCATTCAAAGAACGCATCACATTTAAGATTTGCACTCTAGTTCATAAAATCATCCATGGAGATGCCCCAGCCTATATGTCAGACCTGATAGACTTACCGACTAGGAATGCCAAAAGATCAGCCCGTACATTCCTCAACCTCCATCTCCCAAGCTGCAAAGGTCTAAAATACAAACTTACGCATGCAGCAAGCTTTACCTACCTGAGTGCCAAGCTATGGAACGCACTGCTGCACAACCTGAGAAAGATCCACGAGCTAACAAACTTCCGAATATCATTGAAGACCCATCTCTTTAACAAGGCATACTACACAGAACAACAAATATAAATGCACGCTTCTCCTTTTCCCTTACACAGACCTATTTTTATAATTTCTGCTTGCTCTAAACTTCTAATATGTTACTCAAAATCTCTATGCAATATATGTAATTATTTTATAATATCTGCTTGTTTTTAACTTTTACCATATTACTCTAATTCTCTATGTAACAATAAGTAACTATGTTCTAATCCACTACCACCAAGAACGACACATTGTAAGCCACTATGAACCTACAAAAAGGTGGGAAAATGTGGGATACAAATGCAATAAATAAAATAATAAATAAATCAACAGTAGAACTTTAAATTTAATTCTCTGAGCTAAGGGGAGTCAATGTAGTTTACAAAAAAATCAATAAAATGTATTGATTTTTTAAAAATGTGCCAGCAATAAATCTTGCAGCAGAATTATACACTATTTGAAGTGCTCCCAGACAACTATTTAGGTAAAACCAAAAGCAAAGCAGCATTACAACAGTTAAGTTTGGAAAATATAAGACTGCAAAACTGCTCTAAAATTTAAACAGAAAGCATTAGTTTGAAATTAGCTAACAAACACAGTTTATAAAGTGTTGAATGAACTATAGCTGTAGAATGTGGCTTCATTGAAAAATTATGATTAATTACACCTGAAGTAGAAATCTGGTTTGAAATCCTTATCTTTAAGGAAAAGCTAGTTGGCATTTCAGATAAGGCAACATGACTCATAAGCAATGTCTCTGTCTTTCCCACATTCAAATCTAGATGATTATCTTTCAACCATGTATCCAGAACAGACAGGCTCGATTGTAGCCTATCAAGGAAGAAAATGCAGATCCTCAAGGTATTCCTAAAGTCATAGAACATACATGAGAATTTGCTGTCTAATCTAACTTGAAATGATCTATTAGAAAAATAAGAATGAAATAATTTCCACACAATATCAGTAACGAGTCAACTTTAAGGCCATCACACTAATTACTACTACTACTACTATTTAGCATTTCTATAGCGCTACAAGGCATACGCAGCGCTGCACAAACATAGAAGAAAGACAGTCCCTGCTCAAAGAGCTTACAATCTAATAGATCCACTAATCCACAAGATCATCCATGGAGTATCACCAAGTTACATGGTCAATCTATTAAACCTTCAGTCCAGAAACATGTCAACATCTTCACGATCATACCTTAACCTGCACCTTCCCAATTGCAAAGGACTAAAGTACAAAACCTACCATGCATCTAACTTCCCCTACCTGGGATCCCAACTCTGGAATGCTCTACCCAGATACATTCGGTCAATTAGTGAATATCTTCCCTTTAGGAAACTATTGAAAACCCATCTATTCAAACAGGTTTACCCGAATGACCTGACATACCATAAGCAATCAATCTATTTACCGGTTCAACTAATCATTAACAACGACTCAGAAAATATCTCCTACCAACCTTCTTACCCTCCATGCTCTTCCCAACTTCTCCTTTATCGCCCCACCTCCTTACCTATCCCTATCTTTTCTCTCACACCTCTTCTATCCCATTTACTCCTTGTTCATTTCTCCTATCACATACCTCCTTTGTTGATTCTGATACTACAGATTGTATTCTCTTGTTACTATGTAAGCCGCATTGAGCCTGCGATGAGCGGGAAAGCGCGGGGTACAAATGTAATAAATAATAGTTTGGGTGACCTACTACAGATATGTGGGACTCCCTAGTTTCAGGCTGTCTTCAACAAATAAAAGGGAAAAATGAAGCTAATGCTAACAGGCAGACACCAAAACTGTTTGAGTCCAAGAAGCCTTTTCTAATTTTATACTTTTTTGTTGTTGTTTTTGTTAATAAGCAAAGCAATCTGGCAATTAAAGAAAACGGGTCTATGGAGGATGCAGTGGGTTCTAAGTCTCAAAGGGGAGGACAGTGACCAAACCTACCGTTTGTGTGTGGGAATCACATTCACATCTTATTACTGTTTGAAAAGGATGGACCGAAGGCAATATTCCAGTTCTGCAAATTTACTTCACAGAAGCAGATCTCAAGTGAGCTTCTGCTACAATCATGGTTTGGGCAATATGAGCCTCAATGTGACCCTCTAAGGCAGAATTCTTCAATGCAAGGCCTGGGGACCAATGGCAGTCCCTGGAGACCTTTGGGGTGGCCCCATCATCTGTTTTTTTTTCCTGCTACTATCTACCTCTTACCAAGCTCATGACAGCAAGGGGAAGTGGATGGGGATGGGGAAACAGCCACATACTTGAAGTACATTTCTCAATAGACAAAAAGAATGCATTTGGAAATGCTCACCTCGTTGATGATATCCTTCCATTGAAATGTATGAAGACGGGTTGGTGGGAATGAATGTCATTGACACACACTGCTGGTTGTGGCTGCACATGGAAAGGTATCTGGAGGCTCTCCAGATAATTTGAATTCAAACTGGCCCTGACTTAAAAATGTGCTCTAAGGTCAGACCTGTTTGAGCATAAGCAAAGGAGATATGGTCTGCTAGTTAACTGGATAACATACTCCTGGCAAAATCAGTCCCAGGCCTTTTGTTACTTTTGATTTCAATCAGGGCCACCGAGGGGAGGGGTGGGGGGCAAAATTCCCTGGGCCTCCAAGCGGGGCCCAGTGCCGGGGTACCTCTCTCTATCCTGCTTCTAACGGGACCTAGGTGATTTCGTCCCAACAGGAGTAGGAGAGAGAAAACTCCAGTGCCAGGCCACCATTGGTGGCCGGGGAGGAGCAGACACAGCAGGACTTCGGGCCAGGGCTGCTGGTTTGGCTGGCGAGGGTCTCCTCCAGGCCCCATCAGCAGAAGAGGTCTTCCTCCAGCGCTGCTCTTCACTCTGCTAAACTGCCTGCCAAGCAGTTGCTTTTCTCCTCAGGCTGCACATGCTCGTTTTTCAAAACCAAGCATGCGCGCCGTAAGAGAAAAAGCATCCGCAGGGGCAGGCCATGTGGCAAAGTGAAGAGCAGTACTGGAGGAAGTCTTCTTCTGCTAGTGGGGCCTTGAGATCCCCTCCAGCCAAGGTATTTGCAGTTACAGCGGGGGGGGGGGGGGGGGGGGGGGGGGGGGGGGGGGGGGGGGGGGGGGGGTGGGGGGGGGGGGGGTGGGGGGAGGGGAGCAGCAGCAGCGGCAGTGATCCTGGGGTGGGGAGCGGCGGTGGCCCTGCCCCGGCTCAGTCTCTCGGCGGCACTGATTTCAATAAGTGGCCTTTCTAAATGCTTTAAGTTGTTCCATAAATACGACTAAGGATCATTTGAAATCCAAAGTGCATTGTCACATTCACTATTGTGGGTATGTGGCTTAGGGAAAAATGTTTGATTGATGATTAAAATGGAAATTAGATACCAACTTAGGAAGAAACTTAGGTTGGGAACTTAGGAGCCTAAGACATAAGATGGGAGAATTGGAATATATTGCACTAAATGAAAAAATAGATATACTAGGCATCTCCGAGACCTGGTGTAAGAGGGATCACCAGTGGGACACTGTCATACCAGGATACAAATTGCATCGCAGTGATAGAGTGGACCGGATTGGGGGAGGAGTAGCATTGTATATTAACGAGGGCATTGAATCAAATAGACTGAAAATTTTACAGGAAACAAATGACCTTTTGGAATCATTATGGATCAAAATTCCATGTGTCAAGGGGAAAAGGACGGTGGTAGGAGTGTACTACCATCCGCCTGACCAGGATGAGCAGACGGACGCAGTCATGTTAAAGGAAATAAGGGACGCTAATAAAATGGGCAACGTGATAATAAAGCGAAAGCTACATACCTGTAGAGGGTATTCTTGGAGGACAGCAGGCTGATTGTTCTCATTGATGGGTGACGTCCAACGGCAGCCCAGGACCGGAAAATCTTCCCTAGCAACAAAAGTTTGCTAGCCTCGCGCTCCCGTGCGCACCGCGCATGCACGGCCGTCTTCCCGCCCAAATGCGAGCGTGTTCGTCAGTCCAGTACATACCTAAGACAAGGAAAGACACAACTCCGAAGGGGAGGTGGGCGGGATTGTGAGAACAATCAGCCTGCTGTCCTCGGAGAATACCCTCTACAGGTATTTAGCTTTCGCTTTCTCCGAGGACAAGCAGGCTGCTTGTTCTCACTGATCGGGTATCCCTAGCCCCCAGGCTCACTCAAAACAATAAACATGGTCAATTGGGCCTTGCAACGGCGAGGACATAACTGAGATTGACCTAACATGTTAACAACTAACAGAGAGTGCAGCCTGGAACAGAATAAAAATGGGCCTAGGGGGGAGCAGTTGGATTCTAAACTCCAAACAGGTTCTGTAACACCGACTGCCCAAACCGACTGTCGCGTCGGGTATCCTGCTGAAGGCAGTAATGAGATGTGAATGTGTGGACAGATGACCACGTCGCAGCCTTGAAATATCTTCAATAGTGGCTGACTTCAAGTACGCCACTGACGCTGCCATGGCTCTAACATTATGAGCCGTGACATGACCCTCAAGAGTCAGCCCAGACTGGGCGTAAGTGAAGGAAATGCAATCTGCTAGCCAATTAGATATGGTGCGTTTCCCTACAGCCACACCCCTCTTGTTGGGATCAAAAGAAACAAATAATTGGGCGGACTGTCTGTGGGGGCTCGTCCGCTCCAGATAGAAGGCCAATGCTCTTTTGCAGTCCAATGTGTGCAGTTGACGCTCAGCAGGGCGGGTATGAGGACGGGAAAAGAATGTTGGCAAGACAATTGACTGGTTCAGATGGAACTCCAACACCACCTTTGGCAAGAACTTAGGGTGAGTGCGAAGGACTACTCTGTTATGATGAAATTTGGTATAAGGAGCATGAGCTACTAAGGCTTGAAGCTCACTGACTCTGCGAGCTGAAGTAACTGCCACCAAGAAAATGACCTTCCAGGTCAAGTACTTCAGATGGCAGGAATGCAGAGGCTCGAAAGGAGGTTTCATCAGCTGGGTGAGAACGACGTTGAGATCCCATGACACAGTAGGAAGTTTGATAGGGGGCTTTTTAGTGGAGTAACTCTTTTTAGTGGAATCTTTCCTGGAAGCAAGCAAGAATCGGGAGACACCCTCCGAGAGACCCAAGGAGGCAAAGTCTACGCTCTCAACATCCAAGCCGTGAGAGCCAGGGACTGGAGGTTGGGATGCAGAAGTGCCCCTTCGTTCTGAGTGATGAGGGTTGGAAAACACTCCAATCTCCACGGTTCTTTGGAGGACAACTCCAGAAGAAGAGGGAACCAGATCTGACAGGGCCAGAAAGGAGCAATCAGAATCATGGTTCCGTGGTCCTGCTTGAGTTTCCGCAAAGTCTTCCCCACCAAAGGTATGGGAGGACACGCGTACAGGAGGCCCTCCCCCCAATGAAGGAGAAAGGCATCCGACGCTAGCCTGCCGTGGGTCTGAAGCCTGGAACAGAACTGAGGGACCTTGTGATTGATCTGAGTGGCAAAAAGATCTATCAAGGGGGTGCCCCACGCTTGAAAGATCTTGCGCACAACTCTGGAGTTGAGAGACCACTCGTGAGGTTGCATGATCCTGCTCAAACTGTCGGCCAGACTGTTGTTTACACCTGCCAGATACGTAGCTTGAAGAAACATGCCGTTCCGGCGAGCCCAAAGCCACATTCTGACGGCCTCCTGGCCCAGGGGGCGAGAACCGGTGTCCCCCTGCTTGTTGATGTAATACATGGCAACCTGATTGTCTGTCTGAATTTGAATAATTTGATTACACAACCGATTCTTGAAAGCTTTTAGAGCGTTCCAGACCGCTCGTAACTCCAGGAGATTGATCTGAAAACCGGTTTCCTGGAGGGACCAACTCCCTTGGGTGTGAAGCCCATCGACATGAGCGCCCCAACCCAGGAGAGATGCATCCGTCATCAGCACTTTTTGTGGCTGAGGAATTTGGAAGGGACGTCCCAGGGTCAAATTGGATCGAATTGTCCACTAATGCAGGGATTTGAGAAATTATGTGGACAGTAGGATGACATCCTCTAGATCCCCCGTGGCCTGAAACCACTGGGAAGCTAGGGTCCATTGAGCTGATCTCATGTGAAGACGGGCCATGGGAGTCACATGAACTGTGGAGGCCATGTGGCCGAGCAATCGCAACATCTGCCGAGCTGTGATCTGCTGAGATGCCCGTACCCAAGAGACGAGAACCAGAAGATTGTTGGCCCTTGGCTCGGGAAGGTAGGCACGAGCCATCTGGGAGTCCAGCAGAGCTCCTAGTCTTTGAACTGGAAGAAGATGGGACTTTGGATAATTTATCACAAACCCTAGCAGCTCCAGGAGTTGAATAGTCATCTGCATTGACTGTAGAGCTCCTGCCTCTGAGGTGTTCTTCACCAACCAATCGTCAAGATAAGGGAACACATGCACTCCAAGCCTGCGGAGCGCTGCTGCTACCACAGCCAGGCACTTTGTGAACACCCTGGGCGCTGAGGCGAGCCCAAAGGGTAGCACACAGTACTGGAAGTGACGTGTTCCCAGACGGAATCGAAGATACTGTCTGTGAGCTGGCAGTATCGGAATATGTGTGTCAGCATCCTTTAAGTCCAGAGAGCATAGCCAATCTTTTTCCTTAATCATGGGAAGAAGGGTGCCCAGGGAAAGCATCCTGAACTTTTCTTTGACCAGATATTTGTTCAGGGCCCTTAGGTCTAGGATGGGACGCATCCCCCCTGTTTTCTTTTCCACAAGGAAGTACCTGGAATAGAATCCCAGCCCTTCTTGCCCTGGTGGCACGGGCTCGACCGCATTGGCGCTGAGAAGGGCGGAGAGTTCCTCTGCAAGTACCTGCTTGTGCTGAAAGCTGAAAGATTGAGCTCCCTTTGGGCAATTTGAAGGTTTTGATATCAAATTGAGGGAGTATCCCAGCCGGACTATTTGAAAACCCACCGATCGGAGGTTACAAGAGGCCACCTTTGGTGAAAAAACTTTAACCTCCCTCCGACTGGCAGATTGTCCGGCACAGACACTTTTATCTCGGCTATGCTCTGTTGGAGCCAGTCAAAAGCCCATCCCTTGCTTTTGCTGGGGAGCCGCAGGGGCCTGAGAAGGCGCACGCTGTTGACGTGAACGAGTGCGCTGGGGCAGTCTGAGCAGGCTGCCGGGAAGGAGGATTGTACCTGCGCTTATTATAAGCGTAGGGAGCAGTCCTCCTACCCCCGAAAAAACGTCTACCTGTAGAGGTAGATGCTGAAGGCGCCCGGTGGGACAGCTTGTCGTATGCGGTATCCCGCTGGTGGAGCTGATCGACCACCCGTTCGACTTTCTTACCAAAAATATTATCCCCCATGCAAGGAGCATCCGTAACACGCTTTTGGACTCTACCATCTAGGTCAGTGGCATGCAGCCATGAGAGTCTGCGCATCACTATACCTTGAGCGGCAGCCCTGGATGCAACATCAAAAGTATCATAGTAACATAGTAGATGACGGCAGAAAAAGACCTGCACGGTCCATCCAGTCTGCCCAAAAAGATAAATTCATATGTGCTACTTTTTTTTATTTGTACTGTCCTCTTCAGTGCACAGACCGTATAAGTCTGGCCAGCCCTATCCCCGCCTCCCAACCACCAACCCCGCCTCCCAACCACCAACCCCGCCTCCCAACCACCAGCTCTGGCACAGACCGTATAAGTCTGCCCAGCACCGGCTCTGGCACAGACCGTATAAGTCTGCCCAGCACTATCCCTGCCTCCCAACCACCAGCTCTGGCACAGACCGTATAAGTCTGCCCAGCACTATCCCTGCCACCCACCACCGGCTCTGGCACAGACCGTACAAGTCTGCCCAGCACTATCCCCGCCGCCCAACCACCAGCCCCGGCACAGACCGTATAAGTCTGCCCAGCACTAGTCCCCCCTCCCAACCACCAGCCCCAGCACAGACCGTATATGTCTGCCTACACTAGCCCCGCCTCCCAACCACCAGCTCTGCCACCCATTCTAGGCTAAGCTCCCGAGGATCCCTTTCTTCTGCACAGGATTCCTTTATGTTTATCCCATGCATGTTTGAATTCCGTTACCGTTTTCATCTCCACCACCTCCCGCGGGAGGGCATTCCAAGCATCCACCACCCTCTCCGTGAAAAAATACTTCCTGACATTCTTCTTGAGTCTGCCCCCCTTCAATCTCATTTCATGCCCTCTCGTTCTACCGCCTTCCCATCTCCGGAAAAGGTTTGTTTGCGGATTAATACCTTTCAAAAAACGTCTGTATCATATCACCCCTGTTCCTCCTTTCCTCCAGGGTATACATGTTCAGGTCCGCAAGTCTCTCCTCATACGTCTTGTAACGCAAATCCCATACCATCCTCATAGCTTTTCTTTGCACCACTTCAATTCTTTTTACATCCTTAGCAAGATACGGCCTCCAAAACTGAACACAATACTCCAGGTGGGGCCTCACCAACGACTTGTACAGGGGCATCAACACCTCTTTTCTTCTGCTGGTCACACCTCTCTCTATACAGCCTAGTAACCTTCTAGCTACGGCCACCGCCTTGTCACACTGTTTCATCGCCTTCAGATCCTCAGATACTATCACCCCAAGATCCCTCTCCCCATCCGTACCTAGCAGACTCTCACCGCCTAACACATACGCCTCTCTTGGATTTCTACTCCCTAAGTGCATCACTTTGCATTTCTTCGCATTGAATTTTAATTGCCAAACCTTAGACCATTCTTCTAGCTTTTTCAGATCCTGTTTCATGTTTTCCACTCCCTCCGGGGTGTCCACTGTGTTACAAATCTTAGTATCATCTGCAAATAGGCAAACTTTACCTTCTAACCCTTCGGCAATGTCACTCACAAATATAGTGAACAGAATCGGCCCCAGCACCGATCCCTGAGGCACTCCACTACTCACCTTTCCCTCCTCCGAGCAAACTCCATTCACCACCACCCTCTGGCACCTGTCCGTCAACCAGTTCCTAATCCAGTTCACCACTTTGGGTCCTATCTTCAGCCCATCCAGTTTATTTAAGAGCCTCCTGTGGGGAACCGTGTCAAAAGCCTTGCTGAAATCTAAGTAGATTACGTATATAGCACGTCCACGGTTCAATTCTCCGGTCACCCAATCAAAGAATTCAATGAGATTCGTTTGGCACGATTTCCCTTTGGTAAAACCATGTTGTCTCGGATCTTGCAACTCATTTTCTTCCGGGAAATTCACTATCCTTTTCTTCAGCATCGCTTCCATTACTTTTCCAATAATCGAAGTGAGGCTTACCGGCCTGTAGTTTCCAGCTTCTTCCCTATCACCACTTTTGTGAAGAGGGACCACCTCCGCCGTTCTCCAATCCCTCGGAACCTCTCCCATTTCTAAGGATTTATTAAACAAATCTTTAAGAGGACCCGCCAGAACCTCTCTGAGCTCCCTCAATATCCTGGGGTGGATCCCATCCGGTCCCATGGCTTTGTCCACCTTTAGTTTTTCTAGTTGTTGATACACACTCTCTTCCGTGAACGGTGCTATATCCACTGCATTCTCAAATGAACTTTTGCCAGTCCATCGTGGTCCTTCTCCCGGATTTTCTTCAGTAAAAACAGAACAAAAGTATCTATTTAGCTAATTTGCCTTTTCTTCATCATTATCTACATAGCGGTTTGCAGTATCTTTTAGTCTCACAATTCCCTTTTTAGTCATTGTCCTTTCACTAATATACCTGAAGAAATTTTTGTCACCCCTTCTTACCCTTCTAGCCATTTGTTCTTCCGCTTGCGCTTTCGCCAGACGTACCTCTCTCTTGGCTTCTTTCAGTTTCCTCCGGTATTCCTCCCCGTGTTCCTCGTCTTGAGTTTTTTTGTATTTCTGGAATGCGAACTCTTTAGCCTTTATTTTCTCAGTCACTTGCTTGGAGAACCATAGCGGTTTCCTTTTTCTCTTGCTTTTATTTACTTTCCTTACATAAAGGTTTGTGGCCCTATTTATAGCTTCTTTCAACCTGGACCACTGTCCTTCCACTTCTCGTACGTCCTCCCAGCCCATCAGCTCCCTCCTTAGGTATTCCCCCATTTTACTAAAGTCAGCACGCTTGAAATCCAGGACTTTGAGTTTTGAGTGGCAACCCTCCTCTTCAGCCGTCATATCAAACCAAACCGTTTGATGGTCACTGCCGCCCAGGTGGGCACCCACTCGGACATGACACGCTATCCGCATTTGTGAGCACCAGATCCAGCGTCGCTCCCTCCCTCGTGGGTTCCATGACCATTTGTCTGAGCAGAGCACTTTGGAAAGCATCCACAATCTCTCTACTTCTTTCTGATTCCGCAGACGGAACCTTCCAATCTACATCCAGCAGATTGAAATCTCCCAGCAACAGCACCTCTCTCTTCTTTCCCAACTTTTGAATATCTGCGATCAGGTCTTTATCTAATTCTTCCAATTGTGTTGGAGGTCTGTAGACAACACCCACATGGACAGAGGTTCTATCATCTCTTTTTAAGGTGATCCATATCGCTTCTTCCTTACCCCAGGTCCCTGTCATTTCAGTTGCTGTGATATCATTTCTCAAATATAGAGCTACTCCTCCACCTTTACGACCCTCTCTATCCTTCCTAAATAGTTTATAGCCTGGTATGTTGGCATCCCATTCATGGGAACCATTGAGCCATGTCTCTGTGATTGCAACAACGTCCAAGTCTGCCTCCGACATCAGGGCTTGAAGGTCATGAACTTTGTTGCCAAGACTGTGAGCATTTGTGGTCATCACTTTCCATTTACATTTCCTGGTATGTGTTTCAACATTTGATATTTTGGTGTGTTTTCTGTCTTTGGGTCCCTCCATATCTTTTTGTTCCACCTTAATTTCTTTTGCTGTTTCTTCTGGCTCAGTTCTATTTTTAGGAACCTCACAGAGCTCTAATGGAGCAAAATAATTCTGTAGGGGTAACACTTGTGAGGGTGTATGCCTCTGTGTCACATGACGAAGTCTGCCTGAGCCTACTGTGAACCATCTATTCCTAGGAGGTTTTATCCTTTGAGGCAGTGGTGTGAATTTGGTTTGATTTTGTGCAGTCTTAGAAGTTGCTTTAAGTGCATCTAATTCCTGCTTTAATTTACTGACCTCTTGTTTTAAACTAGCGAGCTGATTACAGATAGGACAAGCCTTAAGTTTCCAGATGATTGGCCTTGAAACTATCGTAAGCACCCCTGGACAGGAATTTACGACACGCCTTCAGCTGCCTGACCACCTCCTGAAATGGCTTGGCCTGCTCCTGTGGGAGCTGATCAACCAAACCTGCCAATTGCCTCTCATTATTCCGCAAGTGGATGCTCGTGTAGAGCTGGTAAGACTAAATCTTGGACACGAGCATTGCAGAATGATAGGCCTTCCTCCCAAAAGAATCCATAGTTCTAGATTCACGCCCCAGGGGCGCCGAGGCGTAATCCCTAGACCTCTTGGCCTTCTTAAGGGCCAAATCCACAACTCCAGAGTCATGAGGCAACTGAGTCTTCATCAAATCCGGATCCCCGTAGATTCGGTACTGGGACTCAATCTTCTTGGGAATGTGGGGATTAGTTAATGGATGCGTCCAGTTCATCAACAATGTCTGCTTCAGGACATTATGTAGAGGGACAGTGGACGATTCCTTAGGAGGGGATGGATAGTCCAGGACCTCGAACATCTCAGCCCTGAGCTCATCCACAGTCTCCACCGGGAAGGGAATGGCCATAGACATTTCCCGGACAAAAGATGAAAAGGAAAGGCTCTCCGGGGGAGAAAGCTTCCTCTGGGGCGAGGGTGTAGGGTCAGAGGGCAGACCACAGGACTCCTCGTCTGAGAAGTACCTGGTATCCGCCTCTGTTTCCCACGAGCCCTCCTCTGCGGAGTCGGACATGAGTTCATGAACTTCAGTCTGAAGCCGAGGACTGATGCCCATCGTGGTGTCATCAAGAGGAAGACTCCTGCGCCGGAGGCGATGAAGCTCCCTCCGGGGAATCAGCCTGGGTGGCACTCGTCCCTGTCACTGCAAGCGGTACTGGAGTCGGAGACCGCACCACGGGCGATGAGCCAGCCGCCGCCTCCCTCGACAGCACCGGCGGCACAAGCACCGGAGATGGGCGCAACAGCTCCCCCAGAATCTTTGAGAGAATGGCTTGGAGGCTCTCGTCGAGAGTGGCTGTTGAAAAAGGCAAAGGCGCCGGTACAGAAGATGTAAGAACCTGTCTGGAGCGCGGAGGCGGTACCGGGCTGTCCGGAGATGAGCGCACCGACACCTCCTGAATAGAGGGCAAGCAGTCCCTCCGGCATCGGCGCTTCTCGGGTGCCGACTCTTTCGGCGCCCCGGAGCTCTCGGCACCGTGTCGGGATGGTGACCGATGCCGATGCTTCTTGGCCTTAGGTCGAAGCTCGGTACCGGTACCTCCCGGTGCCGAAGAGGAGGACGTTGAATCCAAACAGCTCCTCGGGGCAAGGTCCGAAGAAGGTCGGTCCCGATGGGCCTGCACAGCAGGAGTCCTCGAGGCAGGTGGAGACCCACTCGATGGCTCACTGCTACCAGCATGGGGTCTCTGGACAGCCATTACCTGCGCTCCGGAGAACGATGCACCCTCCGATGCCGACATCGATACCTGCGGAGCTGGTGGTTGGGAGGCGGGGATAGTGCCGGCAGACTTATACGGTCTGTGCCAGAGCCAATGGTGGGAGGCGGGGATAGTACTGGGCAGACTTGTACGGTCTGTGCCCTGAAAAAGACAAGTACAAATCAAGGTAAGGTATACACAAAAAAGTGGCACATTTCTTGGGCAGACTGGATGGACTGTGCAGGTCTTTTTCTGCCGTCATCTACTATGTTACTATGACCTCGGTACCGCTGGCTCCGTCAACGCCGAAGGACCGGACCGGGCTCCGAACAAGACGTTCCACTGAGCCAAACGCACCGCCTGAGTCCGCTTCTTCAACTGAAGACACTGAAGACAGGCGTCAGGTCGATGACTCTCACCTAGGCACCGAAGACACAAAGCGTGTCTGTCAGTAAGGGAGATGGTCCGGCTGCACCGCGTGCATCTTTTGAAGCTACTGGTAGGATTTGATGACATGAGCGGAAAAATCACGCCGGCGAGGTCGAACGCGATGGTGCCTGAAAAAAAGACACAAAAAAAAAGAAAGACCCGCACGGGCGGCCCAAAATGGCCGTGAAACAAAAAAGAAAGTAAACTTAAGGGGAAAAACTAAGAAAACTAAGGGTTTTTCTTTTTTTTTTTTTTTTTAACAAAATAAAGAAAAGAAAGAAGAGTCAGACTCAAAAAAGAAAATTTCCGAAAACGGGCGAAGAAACAAACAAATTAGTGCAAGAGGAATCCTGGGCAGAGAAGCGGCAAAGCAGGGTTCCCGAACCACGGAAAAAAAGAAGACTGAAGAACACGCTCGCGTTCGGGCGGGAAGACGGCCGTGCATGCGCGGTGCGCACGGGAGCGCGAGGCTAGCAAACGTTTGTTGCTAGGGAAGATTTTCCGGTCCTGGGTTGCCGTTGGACGTCACCCATCAGTGAGAACAAGCAGCCTGCTTGTCCTCGGAGAAACATCTATTCAGTCTCAATTTATTGTGCATTCATACTATAATAATGTTTTGCCCTAGAGTTTTTATCACAATATTGTATCTTAATGTGTGTTAATCCAGTTATATTTCTAATATAAATTATGTATTTATTAATGTTCTATATATCGTGATCCATGACCCCTGATGCAGGTGGCAGCATCCACTGAAACATGACCTGTGTCAGGTCTTCTTTTACTGGTGTTTTCAATAAAGGATATCTTTTCATATTCATCTCTATGGCTGGTTGTCATTGGTGTCATCCTCTACTTTGTTTGGACTATATCATTTTTACGTAGAGGCTTCCTCCTGTTTTTGCTTTTGACCCAACTCATCATGCTCATCATACTCTGAACCTAGTCATTACTTGAGATACCAATGCCAGCACTATTGACCCTTCAAACTCAGCTAGTTCCTTATTCCAATCATTCTTTCAGTGCCTTCCAATCCATCTTGGCTGCTTATCATTTCACAGCTTGCTCCTATTGATCCTCTACCAAACAGGCAAAGAGAGATTATTTTCTCTCCATTATAAATGCAGACTCTACAGATGCTAAGCTTTTTAAATTGTCAATTAATCCAGAGTCAGACCACCCTCTCTGCTTCTACGCTTACAGTTGACAAATTAGCAACTGCTTGTGTGATTCCCTTTCTGTTATATTTCCCCCCAGTTATATTTGCTGATTCTTCTCTCTCCATCTCATTACACTGCTCACTTCCAGTACTTCGATTGCGCAATTTGCTCTTCCTTCTGGCCTTGAGGTTAGGAAGAAAGCACTTTCTATGAATTCCTCTACCTCATTCAAGGACCTTGCTGGTCTGCCTTTCTTGGATCATATTGTATGTACTAGTTTGAAGGACAGCACTGTTGAACCCCGGTGCAATAAGGCTGTTGTTCATTCATGACTTAAAGAATCATTAGCAGATCCTGTGGTGCCATCCAATTATCGTCCCATTTCTAATTTACCTTTTATTTCAAAAGTTGTGGAAAGTGATGTGGTAGCCATGTTAGTCTATCTTTAAAGGTAATAAATAGAAATAAAACAAAAACATAGAAAAGAAATTAAGATGATACCTTTTTTTATTGGACTAACAATACATTTTTGATTAGCTTTTGAAGGTATTTCTTCAAATCAGAAATAAGCAAACGCTAATAAATATCACTACATATAAGTGAAACACAAAAGCATTCCAATGACAGTCTCATAGGAAGAGGGTGGGGTGGGTTAGATGAGAAACAGGGAGCGCTGGGTGGATAAAAGACAGGGAGAGATGGATTGTAGATAAGTGGGTGGCAAATTTTATGGTTTATAAGGGGCTAGAAAACCCAGATCTTTGTTAAGTCCTGTCTGGTGGGTGTCTAAATATTTAATCACCAGTAAAAAAAGGCCCAACTCTCAAATCAATGAAACGGGCGCTAGCAAGGTTATCATCTAATGGCGATTATGTTTTTAAGGGAACTGTTAGGAAGAATGTGCTGTGATGATAAAAAATAATTGGGATGGGTGTATAATGAGTAATATGGTCCAGGGGTATGACATGTGGATTGTTTTCTTTCTTTTTTTATTTATTTATTTATTTTTTAATTTTTATTTATAGTATATTTCCAGAAAGCTAAAGAGTATGCAGAAATTTAAAAATTGTTAATAGAAATATAATGCTTGTTTACATTTGCAAGATTTCTTTATAAACAATATTTTTAGTGAAAACTTTGTTACACTGAGGGAAAAGCTTTCCTTGTTCAGGACCATCTATGACTTATAATTGCATCAGAAGAGTTTCGAACTCTTGAAAATGCTACATACTGTGTAAACATGTGTAAACACTGGTTCTGGGAAGAAAATGCCAACTTTTTTAAATGTTTGTCCTTGTGACTTGTTAATTGTCATTGCAAAAGCCAATTTCACAAGAAATTGTTTTCGACCTAATGTAAATGGGAGGTCAATGTTAGATGGTGTTAGTTCAATACGTGGGATAAAAACAGTACTCCCTGCAGTTGACCCAGTGATTACTTGACTAATAATGGTTAGTTTTCAAGTCTTTCACTATTAAGCAAGTTCTGTTACATAAACCTTGCTTGGTATTTAAATTCCTGAGTAGGATAATTAGAACAGCCTCATTTATCTTGTCAACATGTGCATTTTTAGGGGCAAAGAATAGCCTTTTTAGCAAAGTTGTAAACAGCATCTGCGGTAATTTCTTCTCAAAAAACGGCATTAACTATATCGCCATCACAAATCTGCTTCTGTGGGATTTCGATAATATCTTTGAAACCGTCTGCTGTCACGGTGGTGGCCAGGTTCCATGCTCTCAGTCACCTCACTCCCTGGTGGTTAAACTTGGTGGCTGCTGTGAACCGATGACTTGGAGTTTCTCATGTTCCAGAAGATATGCTGGTCCGGTCTGGATCTTCCAGCTTTCCAGATTGTTGTGGAAGTTTTTTGGAACTACGCAGTACCCATACCTGGTGAACTCCCTGATAGGCTGCCTTTATTAATCACCTGGGAGGGTTTCTAGTTTGCCTTGCAACAGGGTTCTTCAGAGGTGTTCCTTTGTGTGAGTTGTTGCAGTGCCTTTGTGCTTTTACTTTTTGTGTCTTTGACTCTGCTTGTCTACTGGACTTTTCTTCTGCCTGCTGCCTGCCTAGACCCGGATTGTTACTGGACTATTCTTCTGCTTGCCGCTTGCCTACACCCGGATTGTTACTGGACTATTCTTCTGCTTGCCGCCTGCCTAGACCCGGCTTGTTCCTGGACTATTCGTTTGTCTGCTGTTTCCCTGGAAACCAGCGTGTTTCCTGCTGTCTGTCTCCCTACTGCTGTGTCCTGCAGTCCGGCCTTCCTGTCCTGTCCAGTAAGTCCTGCCAGCCGCCTGCAGCCCGGAGCTTAACTCCGGGTGAAGGGTGGCTAAGTGTAGGTGAAGCCTTGCCCCGATCCACTGTGTTCCAGTTCCGGTCTGCCTTGTCTTGTGTTTGGGTGATTCTCCTGCTGCTGCCGCTCCTCGGCAGTGGCCCAAGGGCTCACAAACCTAGTTACCTGCTGAGTATACGTGACATCTGCACATGGAAGATTTCCGTCTGCTAAAGTAATAAGCCAGTTGTTGTAATCTGGGTCTACAGAGTGGACATTGTTGTTTAATTTTAGTATTTCAATTTTTTCCATAGTTTAACTTAATGCTGGTTTCAATAATGTGAGCTCGGTCACCGTGTGGTACCCACTGGTAGAGTTTGTCGAAAATCTCCACCAAGGAGAAGAACTTTTCCGCTAAATGGTTTCTGATTGTTCATGATGTCTTTGAGGATTCTATCCACAGCAGTAAGTGTCATACTGGGTGCCATAGTTGACTCATTCCAAATAAGGATTTTAGCATCTTTAATGATGGAAGCATCATTTGATGTTAATCTGATACTTGATGTTGACGTTTCCAGTAGAGGAACAGGTAACGAACTGTGAATGATAAGTTCATCCTCCTGGAAGGAGATTTGCAGCAATTTCTATAGAAGCAACAGGTAGTGCAATTCCTCCATCTCCTCGGATGGAGCTCAGGATAGTATTATACGTATACGTTTTTCAACTTCCAGCAGGACCGTGTGGGTTATGATTTTTGTATTGCAGACAGAAATAGTATAAAATGCTTCCCTTTGCTCATTATTTAGTTTTTCTACCATTTGTTCAGCTTTCTGCTTTTCATCTCCAACATTGAAGGCAAGTTTAGGATCTTCTATTCTATGCACGGCTTCCTAAAGGAAAAGTCCATAGTCCGTTATCAAATGGACTTGGGGAAATCCACTATTTCTGGGATGAGGAGATAAAATGTTTTGTACATTTTTGGGATCTTGCCGGGTATTTGTGACCTAGATTGGCCACTGTTGGAAACAGGATGCTGGGCTCGATGGACCTTTGGTCTTTCCCAGTATGGCAATACTTATGTACTGTTGGTCAACCAAAGTGTTCAAGCTTTTTGCCATGTGTAGTTAGAACGGCTTGGATTTTCTGAAGGCACAATTGTTCACAAATCGAGCAATCACCTTTGCAACCATGGATATGTTGAAAATCTTGTGTCATATTAAGTTTGTATTTTTGGAAAATTTGGAAAGCATTTGATGGTACGGCAAAAACACAAATGTATGCAAAAAGGTGTCTGATTTGCTGTGGCATGCTGCATGTGAGTGCATCATCTAAGGTGTTCTCCCACAGAGCTTCATCATCAATGAGCCCCATTTTCTTGGCTGCATCTTGAAATGTATTATAAAGAACACATGCAACTGTTTTTAAGTCTTCAAAGGACTTACACCCAGATGATCAAAAGCCCTGCGCTGTTCCAAACAGCGCCCTAAAAATAGCGCCGGGACAGCGCAGGGCTTTTCTGCATCAATGATCAAAGATAATGCATGCAAATCTAAGCAGCGCTATTATCTTTGATTATCATGTTGAAGTGCGGGAGAATTGCGCCCGAGCATGCGCTCAGCACAATCCTCCCGCACTTCTTTGACAGGTCTGGGCTGTCAAAAGCCCAAAACTGTCAAAGTGGCCTGCCGATCCCCCAACAAAGAGGCCGGCGGCGGCGGACAAACGGACTCCCACCCTCCCATCCAGCGATGGGGGGGGGGGGGGGGGCTGGAGTTCTGGTGGACCTCCGGTCCCCCCCACGAACCCCCAGAGGACTTGGTTGCCGGCTTATCCCATCTGCGACGGGGGGGGGGGGGGGGGGGCTGGAGGATCGGTGGGTCTCCAGCTCCCCAAACCCCCAGAAATCGTTGTGATCCATCGACGGGGGGGTGGGGCCTAGAGGTCCACCGGACCTCCAGCCCACCCCAACTCCTCCCCCCCCCCGGCGTTCTCCACAAATCCCTGGTGGTCCGTGGTGACACATAACCCCACCCTCCTCCCTCCCTCCCGGTCCCCCTACCTTTGTTGGAGGAGGGACGCAGCCTGCATGCCTCCCTCCTCTTCCTTTCGACACCGCTTCAAAATGGTGGCGCCCAGCCCTGCCCATTGCATCTTGGGATGCGCTGGGCGGGGCTACATACCATATAAGAGAGCGATTCCCTTACATGGTATGTAGCCCCGCCCAGCGCATCCCAGGATGCAATGGGTGGGGCTGTGCACCGCCATTTTGAAGCGGCGTCGAAAGGAAGAGGAGGGAGGCATGCAGGCTGCGTCCCTCCTCCAACAAAAGGAAGGGGGGCCGGGAGGGAGGGAGGAGGTTGGGTTTACGTGTCACCACGGACCACCAGGGATTTGTTGAGAATGCGGGGGGGGGGGGGGGGGGGGGAGTTGGGGTGGGCCTCCAGCCCCACCCCCCTCGTCGATAGATTACAGCCCTTGGCCGGAGGCGGCCACAAGGATTTCTTGGGGTTTGGGGGGCTGGAGGCCCACCGAACCTCCAGCCCCCCCCCCCCCCAGCGCTGGTGGGAGGGTGGGACAACGCTTGGCCGGAGGCGGCCACGAAGATTTCGGGGGGGGGGGGGGGGTTCGGGGGACGGTCGGATCGTCAGGGGGGGGGGGGGACCGGAGCTCCACAGGACCTCCTGTCCTGTATGCTGTTGCCTTGGGGGGGAACGGGGGCCTGCCAGCATGCAACTGCATGCTGGACAGGGCTCACCATTCCTCCCCAATGATCCGCAAAATCTAACGCCAGCTCGGAGCTAGCGTTGATTTTGCTGCGGCCAGCGACCCAATCTTTGGCGCGCTAGTCGCTGATCATTGGGGATGAATGCATTAAGCGCCAATTAACATGCATTTGCAAGCTAATTGCGCTAGAAGCCCTGTTTAGCATGCATTTGCATGCTACTTGCGCTGAGAGCCCTCGAGTGTGCTGTTTCAGGCGCTCGAGGGCTCTGATCATGGGTCGGCTGCAAACTCTGGCGCTAGTATGGCGTTAACAGCCTCTAGCGCCAGAGTTTGCTTTTGATCATGAGGGCCCTAGCCCCTGGCTTGTGTAGTAGAATTAGCCTAGTGGCTGTGCCACATGAACTTTATCTTACCACAACATCACTTTGTATTTGTTCACACCAGAGTCTGCAAACGCCTCTCCGGTACTATGTAAGCCACATTGAGCCTACAAATAGGTGGGAAAATGTGGGATACAAATGTAACAAATAAATAAATTAATTAATTAACTAAACAGTAACGCTCAGGGTCCGCTGAAAAATGAACTGCATACATTCTCCCAATTGTTTTGTCATGTCCTTCTTTTCTGTGTTTCCACTTTCGTTCTCTTTTGTCGAAAGTATAGTACATAGGAATATCTGCATACAAAATGGTTTTGGAGGATTGTCTCCTGCATTAAGTTTAAACCACGCTGTTAAAGTGGAGTCCCTAGTTCTGGCTCTTTGTACTGCAGCCTCAACCTTGTTACGGTGAAAAACAATGCTTTGTTGATCTGGTAAGTGTACTTCCAATCTCTGGATAGTATGTGATTGGTGATGCATTTCAAAACTGTTTAATCGCCATGCAGCTTCAAGTGCACTAACATATCTAGAGTCAGTAAATGTTTTAATTTCATCGTGTTGTAAAGTTTGGTGCTCTGTAATAACCACATTGGCACAATCGTGTCCTTTATAGACATATTTAAAGAGGTACTTGACACTTTTAATAGATGCACATACTTCCACATTTATATGGGAATTGTACTTTAAAAGTAAGTAAGGGTTATATGGGACTACCCAACTGTTATTAATGAATTTTCCATTTAAGAGTGTACCGATGCCGTTACCCCTTCTGCTGTATTTAGGATATCTGTCACAGTTCTCAATAGTTTCATTTTGGAATGGTTTTGGAAACTGCTTAGAGCACTTCCCATAAAGCATGCAGAGATAATTTAAGTTATGGTCACTGCATGGGCCATGTATCATATGTTTAGCAACTGTTGCATGGAGACGTGGAAAGTTGTTTATTTCAGGAATTTCAGCACATACGATTTTGCCAATTATTTCCTCTCTTTTTGGCTTGTGTTCCTCTTTCATGATAATTAATAAATGAGCGTGAGGTAAACCACGCTTTTGAAATTCGATGACATGATTTTTGCAAGCGGGACACCCACTATATGTTTTTTGCATATATCGTGTAGTAACTCTTTTAGTTTTAAATGAAACACCCTTGCCAATAAGTCAGGTCAAAACTCTGGTGCCTGACCGATTTTTAGATTATGAGTAATTTCTTCCCATCTTGTGATGCAGGTCATAGTAATGAACAGATCTGGCTTGCCATATTTGCTAACTATTTCCATTGAATCCTGAAAATTTTGATGCATATTTCTTAAGCTGCCAGCAAATGATGATGGTAAAATAAATGCCTGGCCAGGTGTAAATCCATCCTATTTGTGCAGGTCACACCGTGTTATCTCCAATCTAATTTCTGTTTCTCTCCTCCCCCCTCCTTCCCTGCCTTTCTCTTGTGCTCTGTGGAATGCCCGCTCTGTCTGTAACAAACTTTCCTACATCCATGACCTCTATCTCTCGAACTCTCCATCTGCTTGCCCTAACTGAAACTTGGCTTTACCCTGAAGACTCTGCTTCAGTCGCAGCCCTATGCCATGGAGGTTACCTTTTCTCCCATACTCCTCGCCCGGTTGGCCGCAGAGGTGGTGTCAGGCTACTACTTTCACCCTCTTGTAGATTTCAACCTCTTCTTCTACCTCAGTCTTACTGTTTTTCTTCCTTCCAAGTCCACTCCATCCGCCTATTTGCTCCTCTGCCTCTCCGAGTAGCAGACATTTATCGACCCCCTGATAAGTCCCTTTCTTCCTTTCTCACTGATGCTTAGCTTTCCTTCTTTCTTGAACCTTCATCTCCTTCCCTCATCCTTGGGGATTTTAACATTCATGATAATGATCCCTCTGACTCTTATGCTTTGCAGTTTCTTGCTTTAACATCCTCTTTCAATCTTCAACTGTGCTCCACTGCCCCCACTCACCAGAATGGCCACGGTCTTGATCTTATCCTCTTCTCAAACTGCTCACTCTCCAGTTTCTGTGCCTCAACTCTTCCCCTCATCTGATAACTTTCACACTTAAACACTCTCCTCCCCAGTCCCATCCAATCTTAACCAATACATTTAGGAATCTTCAGGCTATTGACCCTTCTACTCTGTCCTCCAGTGTTTCAAATCTCTTCTCTACCACTATGTTATCCAAGTTTGTCAATGAGGCTGTCTCTTCCTATAATACTATTCTCTCCTCTGCTCTGGATACTCTTGCTCCTCCCATTCCCCGTTCTGTAAAACGTACCAAACCCCAGCCTTGGCTGACCTCTAGAATCCGCTGCCTACGTTCCTGTGCCCGCTCTGCCAAACACCTTTGGCTGAAATCCCGTGCCCATGCTGACTTCATACATTTCAAATTCTTGCTGACCTCCTTCCAGTCTGCTCTTTTACTTGCCAAACAGGACTATTGCATCCAGTTGAAAATTCTCTTGGCTCAAACCCTTGACGTCTCTTTGCCACACTGAACTCTCTCCTCAAAGTGCCTTCACCTCCAACCCCCCCCCCCCCCCTTCACTTTCCCCCCAGACTCTGGCTGAGTTCTTTCATGATAAGGTTCATAAGATTAAACTTGAATTCTCAACCAGGTCACCTCCACCTCTCCTTCTCTTAGTCCATTCTCTCAACCCTCCAACCCCTGCCTCCTTTTCTTCCTTTTCTGAAATCACTGAAGAGGAAACTACACATCTTATTTCCTTCTCAAAACTACCTACCTGTTCCTCTGATCCTATTCCCACCCATCTACTTAACACTATCTCTCCTACTGTCATCCCTTTTATCTGTCATATCCTCAATCTTTCACTGTCCACTGCAACTGTTCCTGATGCCTTCAAACATGCCGTAGTCACACCACTCCTTAAAAAACCTTCATTGAACCCTACCTGTCCTTCCAACTATCGCCCCATCTCCCTCCTCCCTTTCCTATCCAAGATACTTGAACGTGCTGTTCACCACCGTTGCCTTGACTTTCTTTCATCTCAAGCTATTCTTGATCCACTTCAATCTGGCTTTCGCCCCCTTCATTCAACTGAAACAGTGCTTGCTAAAGTCTCCAATGATCTGTTCCTGGCCAGATCAAAAGGTCTCTATTCTATCCTCATCCTTCTCGATCTATCTGCTGCTTTTGACACTGTTGATCACAGCCTACTCCTTGATACGCTGTCCTCACTTGGATTTCAGGGCTCTGTTCTTTCCTGGTTTTCTTCTTATCTCTCCCAGTGTACCTTTAGTGTATACTCTAGTGGATCCTCCTCTACTTCTATCCCACTTCAGTTGGTGTACCTCAGGGATCTGTCCTGGGACCTCATCTTTTCTCCATCTATACTTCTTCCCTTGGTACTCTGATCTCATCCCATGGTTTTCAGTATCACCTTTACGCTGATGACTCCCAGATCTATCTCTTCACACCAGAAATCTCAACTGAAATCCGGGCCAAAGTATCAGCCTGTCTGACATTGCTGCCTGGCTGTCTCAGCGACATCTGAAACTAAACATGACCAAGACTGAGCTTCTCATCTTTCCCCCTAAACCAACCTCTCCTCCTCCCCCATTCTCTATTTCTGTGGATAACACTCTCATCCTTCCTGTCTCATCAGCTCGTAACCTTGGGGCCATCTTCGACTCCTCCCTCTCCTTCTCTGCACATATTCAGCAGACTGCTAAAACCTGTCATTTCTTTCTCTATAATATTACCAAAATTCGCCCTTTCCTTTCTGAGCACACTACCAAAACCCTCATCCACACTCTTTATCATCTCTCGCTTAGACTATTGCAACTTGCTTCTCACAGGTCTCCCACTTAGCCATCTCTCTCCTCTTCAATTTGTTCAAAATTCTGCTGCACGACCAATATTCCACCAGTGTCGTTATGTTCATATTAGCCCTCTCCTCAAGTCACTTCACTGGCTTCCTATCTGTTTCCGCATACAGTTCAAACTCCTCTTTTTTTTTTTAATTTTGTAAAGTTTATTGAACAAACCTTTATGACATTTACATTGCAATGTCTCATCCTAAATTCTGGTAACAACAATCATTCCTTTCTCTGAACTTCAGAATGCAAATACATATACAATAAAGAGTGTCCCCTCCTATGTCTCCTCCATTTTTCCCCACCCCCTATTCCCCCCCCCCTCCCCCCCATTCCCGCTTCTTTGATCCCTTCCATTCCCAAGTTCCCCTCCTTATATCCCCCCCCCCCTTGCATTTCTTTCCCCAATAGTCGATCAAATTGTTTCCATTCTTTCGCCTGGGCATTAAACCTCCCCCTCCGTTTATCTGTCAACTCCTCCATCACCATTAAGCCCTTGACCTTCCCAATCCAGTTATGTAGTGTAGGTCCCTTGTCTTGTTTCCAAAACACCGCTACTATAGATTTTGCAGCCGCGAGGCCTAACCTCTTAATCCTTTGTTCCCATTTTGCTCCTTTCTGGTTCCCCCACCCCAATAAGCATCATTTTGGATCATATGGGAAAGGAGTGTCTAGGGCCTCTGTCAATAGTCCCGTAACTCCCTCCCAGAATTTCTGTATGAGCCCACACTCCCACCATATATGATAAAAGGTGCCCTTTTCCTCCTTACATCGCCAGCACATATCTGAGGCTTCCGGGAACATTGCCTTTACTCTCTCCGGCGTATAGTACCATCTACTTAATACTTTATATGCATTTTCTTTCAGTAGTACACATACAGAGGCTTTTTTAACCTCTCTGCATACTCTTCCCCACTCAGAGTTGGTCAGTTCCTGCTTCAGGTCCCTCTCCCAGGCCTGCATGTATTGGTGTTTTACAAATTGTGACCCCCGTATATGATCATACAGCCTAGATATTCCCTTTCCCCATAAATCAATCTTCCCCCATATGTCTTCCATCTTTTCCTTTTCTACTAATTTATCTTTAATCCACCTTGTGGATGTTATATAGTGTTTTACCTGCATATACGCATAGATATCAGATGGTGGTAATTCATAGGCCTCCTGTAATTCTGCAAAAGGTTTAATCCCCTCTTCTGTCAGCAGGTCCCGAAATCTAATCAGCCCTTTATGGAACCATGTTTTAAACACTCCACCCTGAATCCCGGCTGGGAAGCCTGGGTCCTGTGTGATCCAAGCGAATGTGGATTTAGACTTAGATCCCCTAAGCCTATATTTTACAGTGCCCCATAATACTAAGAGATGTGATACAAAGGGATTCAGGGTAAGTCCCTTATATGTATTATCCGGAATCTGAGCCCATAACAATCCCTCTAATACCCCCTCTTGGACGAAGATCTGCTCTAATTTTGTTATTGATGATAAGTCTACCTTTCCCCATACCGCAATTTGTTTAAGCTGTGATGCCCAATAGTACCAGAGGATATTTGGTATCCCCCTCCCTCCTTGGTCAGGTGTACCCCACATTATTTTCCGTGCTAGCCTTGCCGGTGCTCCCCCCCAAATAAATGTTCCTATATCCGTTTGCAGCTTCATGAGCTCTCTCTTAGGTACTGGGATTGGTAGTGTTTGAAACAAAAATAGTAGCCGTGGGAGAATATTCATTTTTACTGACGCAATACGGCCCCACCATGAAAGCCACCCCTTTTGCCATTTAGTCAAATCCCCTCTCACTTCTTTTAATAAGGGTATATAATTTAGTTGATATAATTTAGTGAGATTCCGCGGGATCTGTATCCCTAGGTACCTAAAACTATCTAGTTCAAACTCCTCTTATTGACCTATAAGTGCATTCACTCTGCAGCTCCTCAGTACCTGTCCACTCTCATCTCTCCCTACATTCCTCCCCGGGAACTCCGTTCACTGGGTAAATCTCTCTTATCTGCACCCTTCTCCTCCACTGCTAACTCCAGACTCCGTTCCTTTTATCTTGCTGCACCATATGCCTGGAATAGAGTTCCTGAGCTGGTACGTCAAGCTCCATCTCTGGTCATCTTCAAATCTAAGCTAAAAGCCCACCTTTTTGATGCTGCTTTTAACTCCTAACCCTTATTCACTTGTTCAGAACCCTTATTTTATCATCCTCACTTTAATATTCCCTTATCTCTTGTTTGTCCTGTTTGTCTGTCCTAATTAGATTGTAAGCTCTGTCGAGCAGGGACTGTCTCTTCATGTTCAAGTGTACAGCGCTGCGTACATCTAGTAGCGCTTTAGAAATGATAAGTAGTAGTAGTAGTACTTGCAACTTGACTTGCAAGGTGGTCCATTAACCCAGAGTATTTTTCAACTCTTAACAGTTTTTTATTTTGTCGAATATAATTAAGACTGTTTGCCTCTGTTTTAATATATGCATCCACAAAATATTGTTGCGTTAGTTTTCCTGCATTAAGAAAAGGATTGAATTTGTCTCTTATTGCCAAATGGTACCCATAGTACTGCATTTGCGTAACTCTTGCGAAGGAGGTGCATTATACATTTTGGTTATTTAGACAAAGGAATATGTATCCCCCAGCTCTGATCTCCACATGGAAAGAGTAATGGATATACCATTGGTTCTAGATTGGGGTCCAACACACTGATTATCACAGTTTTGTTTTCTTCATTTGGTGTCATGTTCCCTGTTTACGCAAGGTATGGGCATCTGAGGATATGGTGGCCATCTTGGATTTGGGCATCTCCAGGATAGGGCGGCCATCTTGGAGCTGGGTAGCCTCAGGAAGCCCACATTTGGGCTTGAGGGCGTCTCCGGTGGGGGCAGCCATCTTGAAGACAGCTGTGCATGTTTGGGCTTAATTCCTGTCCTATTTAAAACCCTGCCTCCAGTCCTTCCACGCTTCGGCTTCTATTCAGTTTCCTGGGTAGTTGCAGTGCTTCTGGTTTTGCTACTATTTGCTGCCTGGTTTTGACCTCTGCTTGATTCTGGACTTGCTACTGTTTGCTGCCTGGTACTGACCCCTGCCTGATTCTGGACTTGCTACTGTTTGCTGCCTGATATTGATCTTTGCCTGTTCCTGGATCTGCTACTGCTTGCTGCCTGGCACGGACCACTGTTTGCTCCTGGTCCTGCTTTTGCCCATTGCTTGGCTGTGCCCCGTGGACTTTGTTCTGGACTCAGTTCTCTCTGCTGTTTGCTTCCCGCACCTGGGGGCTCAACCCCTGGGGAACGGAGGGGGGCACAGGGGGAACTCGGGGTTGGCCGACAGCCCAGTCAGGAATCCTCCTCCATCGGGTGAGCCTGACAGAAAGCTGAAGCCATGAGCGCGTTGGACAAGTCTGAGATTGCCGAATTGGCCCGAATCGTACAACAGCAGCAAGGACAGCTGAACCAACTTTCCACGGCGCTGCAAAATGTCTGCTCCCAGATGCACACGATACAGGCGGACCGCCAGGTGGCTCCTAGCTCCCTGGAGCCGGAGGGATCTACCTTGGGACTCTGGCTGCCGGACCTACCATGCTTTGATGGCACATCTTCTGCCTGCCGAGTTTTATCAACCAATGCAGAACGCTATTTGAAATGCAGCCCCGGGCCTTTCCATCTGATCAAGTAAAAATCACATATATGATGACTCTCTTGTCTGGACCAGCTCTGGCATGGGCCACTCCTCTTTGGGAACAGAGAGACCTCCTGCTAATTTCAACAAGTTCCTACATCAATTCCGGATGGTGTTCCACGTTCCTGGAAGACCGTCCTCCACCACTGGAGAGCTGTTGCGAGTACAGCAGGGTACAGACTCGGTGGGGGTATATGCTATTCGCTTCCGGACTCTTGCTGCGGAACTTCGCTGGAACCAAGAAGCCTTGACTGCCATATTCTGGCAGGGATTAAATAGCTGCATTAAAGATAAGTTAGCTGGACGAGAGGTACCTGCATCGTTGGATGCAGTGATCTCTCTTTGTACCCGAGTGGATGTCCGGTTTCAGGAGAGAGCCCAGGAACGGGCGAATCAGCGTATAGGACCACGTTCTACCTCGGGGTCACAGTCACGTCATTCGCCTCAGAGGGCACTGGGGCCTGCAGCCGAGAGTTCCGAAGAATCAATGGTAATGGGCCGATCCCGACTCTCCGAGAAGGAGCGAGCTTTGCGCCGAAGGAATCGACTCTGCTTCTACTGCGGAGGGACCGGTCATATGGTGGCTTATTGTCCTTGTAAGTCGGGAAATGGCCAGACACAGGACCACTGAGGCGGGCAGTCCTGGGTCATGTATTCCCATTACATGAAAGATTGATTATTGTTCCATTGACCCTGCAATATCAGGATTTCACAGTGTCCACCTCGGCTTTGATAGATTCGGGAGCCGGAGGTAATTTCATCGCCGCCGGACTCCTGACGAAGTTAGGTAATCCTTGTGTGCCCTGTGGATCGCCCCTGCAGGTAACCTCAGTGCAGGGAATGGCCTTGCCTCACCCTATCACGCAAATCACCAAACCTTTACAAATGAGGATGGGAGTGAGTCATGATGAGACGATCCAATTGTACGTGCTCCCTCAGGCTATTCGCCCGGTAATCCTGGGCATGCCCTGGTTACGCCAGCACATGCCTCAGATTAACTGGAAGACCGGCGATGTGGCTAGTTGAAGCCCTCAGTGTCAGGAGACCTGCCTTAAACTCAGGGTCTCATCTAGAGAGAGTGTGAAGGTGGCAACGGGAGGTATGAAGGCTTGCAGTTCTCAACTTCCCAGTGAGTATCAGACGTTCCGGGACGTATTTGATGCCCGGGAAGTGGATGTTCTTCCTCCTCATCGCCCTTTTGATTGTACGATTGACCTTGTTTCTGGACAGATCCCTCCTCGGGGACGATTGTATACCCTGTCCCGCGGGGAGTCTGATGCTATGTGCCAGTATGTCCAGGAGAATTTGAAGAGAGGATTCATCAGTTCTTCCTCCTCGCCCACTGGCGCGGGATTATTTTTTGTGTCCAAGAAGGACGGCTCTTTACGTCCATGTATTGATTATCGGGGGTTAAATGCCATCACAATTAAAAACAGGTATCATTTACCCCTTATTCCAGAACTCTTTGATCGTCTCCAAGGGGACACCATTTTCTCCAAGTTGGACCTGAGAGGTGCTTAAAACTTAGTGCGTATCCGGCCAGGGGATGAATGGAAGACGGCGTTTAACACTCATGAGGGGCACTTTGAATATCTAGTCATGCCTTTTGGCCTGTGTAAGGCCACAGTGATCTTCCAGGACTTCGTCAACTCCATCTTTCAAGATTTGTTATACTCCTCAGTAATTGTCTATATGGACGATATCCTTATTTTTTCCAAATCACCCCAAGAACACGTAAAGCATGTGTGGGTGGTACTTCAAAGGCTACGAGAGAATCGCCTATTCGCCAAACTTGAGAAGTGTGAATTTCATCAACAAAGTATCCCTTTTTTGGGATACATTATCTCAGCTACTGGGTTGCAGATGGACCCCGGGAAAGTCCGGGCTATTCAAGATTGGCCACGCCCGCAGGGCTTACGGGCGATACAAAGGTTCTTGGGCTTCGCCAACTACTATAGACAATTTATTCATCAATATTCAGAAGTGGCAGCTCCCCTTACCGCCTTGACGAAGAAGGGAGCCAATGTGAGGGATTGGACACCACAAGCTATTGAAGCCATCGAAAACTTAAAAAAGGCTTTCTTATCTGCCCCGGTTCTTCACAGTCCGGATAACCAGCGGCCATTCATTCTGGAGGTGGACGCTTCGGCCTTAGGAGCTGGGGCTATGTTATCACAGACTTCAGATACAGGGAAGAGGCACCCTTGTTTCTTTTTTTCTAAAAAATGTACCGCAGTGGAACAAAACTATACGGTCGGAGATCGAGAGCTACTGGCCCTTAAACTGGCCTTCGAGGAATGGCGATATCTCTTGGAGGGGGCAGTACATCCGATTTCGGTTATCACTGAACACAAGAACCTATTGTATCTGCAGGAGGCGAAGAGACTTAATCCCTGTCAGGCCACATGGTCCTTGTTTTTCGCCCACTTCAATTTTCGTCTCAGTTTTCGCCCTGCAGTTAAAAATGTACAGGCTGATGCCCTGTCTAGAGCCTTTGACCCGCCGAAGGAGACTGAGGAGTGGAGTCCTATGTTGGATCTGGCCTGCATCGCTGCCTCCGCGCTACCTAGCCAGAGCCCTTCCAAGATTCTCGTATCCCCTCGGTTCAGGAGGAAAATACTTAGATGGGGACATGCTTCCAGGATTGCGGAACACCAGGGCTACCATAAGACATTACACCTTATTTCCCGGTTTTACCAATGGCCTCATATGGCCCAAGATGCCCTGCAGTTTGTCACCACTTGCCCTACGTGTGCTCAACACAAGAACCCTCCGGGAAAGCCGTGGGGGCTGCTCCAACCATTACCAGTTCCACAAATGCCATGGCAAGAAGTCTCCATGGACTTTATAACGGAGCTACCGCCCTCTCAAGGTTGTACGGTTATTTGGGTGGTGATTGACTGATTCTCACGTAAGGCACACTTCATTCCCCTAAAGGGGCTTCCATCAGCAGCAGCTCTAGCCCAGCAGTTTATCCTCCATATTTTCTGCCTCCACAGATTACCAATACGTATCATCAGTGACCGAGGGCCTCAGTTCAGGTCCTGATTCTGGAGGACTTTATATACAAGCTTTGCTATCACGAACCACTTCTCATCGGCACACCATCCCCCAAACCAATGGTATGGTGGAGCGGGTTAATCAGATGCTGAAACTGTACCTGCGGATGCATGTTAATATTCGGCAGGATGACTGGCCTTGTTGTTACCATGGGCAGAATTCGCTTAAAAAATAGCCTTCACTCGGCCTCTCACACCTCTCCGTTCTTCGCGGCCTATGGATGGCACCCACGACTGCCTCTCCCCATGCCACAGGTGACCGGAGATGTTCCAACTGCTGCTCCACCTCAACTGCAAAGGACCTTAACAGACCTCCGGAAAGTTTGGGATGAAGTACAGTCACACCTCCAACAAGCCAAGGAGACATATCAACGATTTGCAGATCAGAAGAGGCGCTCTGCACCACTACTCTGGCCAGGACAACGGGTATGGCTCAATACCAAATATCTCAAACTCAGACTGCCTTCTTTTAAGTTCGCTCCTAGATTCATTGGACCATTTGCCATTACTTAGCGGATAGGGGCCATTACTTATAGACTACGATTGCCTCCACACTTCAAGATACATAATGCATTCCATGTATCTTTACTCAAGCCATTGGTATCCTCCAAGTGGCACCCCAAACCCAAAGTGGGGCCAATCCCGGAGGTCTCCTCAGAACCTGAGTATGAAGTACAAGAAATACTGGATTCAAAGTTTAAACGGGGACGACTGTACTATCTGTTGGCATGGAAGCACTACGGGCCTGAGGATAACTCATGGGAACCAGTGAATCAGATTCATGCTCCCAGCTTGCTACGGGATTTCCATGATCGATACCCCTCTAAACCAGGCCCAGGGTGGAGGGGGAGGCATTAGGGGAGGATACTGTCATGTTCTCTGTTTACGCAAGGTATGGGCATCTGAGGATATGGTGGCCATCTTGGATTTGGGCATCTCCATGATAGGGCGGCCATCTCAGAGGTGGGCGCCTTAGGATGGGGCGGCCATCTTGGAGCTGGGCAGCCTCAGAAAGCCCACATTTGGGCTTGAGGGCATCTCCGGTGGGGGCAGCCATCTTGAAGACAGCTGTGCATGTTTGGGCTTAATTCCTGTCCTATTTAAAGCCCTGCCTCCAGTCCTTCCACGCTTCGGCTTCTATTCAGTTTCCTGGGTAGTTGCAGTGCTTCTGGTTTTGCTACTATTTGCTGCCTGGTTTTGACCTCTGCTTGATTCTGGACTTGCTACTGTTTGCTGCCTGGTACTGACCTCTGCCTGATTCTGGATTTGCTACTATTTGCTGCCTGGTATTGACCCCTGCCTGATTCTGGACTTGCTACTGTTTGCTGCCTGGTATTGATCTTTGCCTGTTCCTGGATCTGCTACTGCTTGCTGCCTGGCACGGACCAATGTTTGCTCCTGGTCCTGCTTTTGCCCATGGCTTGGCCGTGCCCCGTGGACTTTGTTCTGGACTCAGTTCTCTCTGCTGTTTGCTTCCCGCACCTGGGGGCTCAACCCCTGGGGAACGGAGGGGAGCACAGGGGGAACTCGGGGTTGGCCGACAGCCCGGTGAGGAATCCTCCTCCATCAGGCAAAAGGGCTCACATCTCCACTGGGTGAGTCTTACATTTGGCTTGTTTTGGCAATGTATTATCATTGGCTCTAGGGGCATTGTATTGTCTTGAATCATTTTTGTGATCTTGAACAATGGCCATTGAAACTGTTGGCGGTTCTATTCTTCTTCATTGTGCTTCACGTATGCATTCATTTTCTACTTCATACAGCATCTTGCATGTGTCTGCAAATGGATTTTCCCGTGCCATAAATTCGCTTGTCTCACTAATGTATGATTGATGTGTGCATTTGTTGAGATTCGTAGTCTCTGAATGGCTGCTTCATCAGGATCAAGAATATATAATTGAGCAAACTATCTTTGATTGTCATTTTGAGGATGTAGTGCTGCTGTTCTATGGTAAACAGTACCATTAATTCGAAAACAATAAGGGCCATATCCGGGTGGTGCTGCAATGTTAGCTCCCATGGAGGTAAAAGCTAAGGAACTATTAATGGACCTAATGTCTTGTACAAAATTCTTTGAATATTCATGTTCCCCGGAGAGCTGTTGTATTAATTCATTGTACCTAATTCCTGGAAGTTGTACTTTGCCCTTACTACAACATTGTGTAAATAGGTTGTCAGACGGTGTTTCATTGTGAAAATGTTTGGCATTGCAAAATATACAGACTGTGTTCATTAGACCACAACTATAGTACTGAGTTTCTTTCTCATTGATACAGTCTGTTATTGCAATTCCTGTGCTTGGAGTTCTGCACTGTGCTGTTACTGTATCCATTCTTCTTCCAAAGAAAAAATAATACAAGTGGAACAAAAAGATATGAAGGTACCCAAAGAGAAAAGAAACCCCCAAATCACTAATGCTGAAACGCATACCAAGAAATGTAGATGGAAAGCGATGACCACAAATGCTTGCAGTCTAAGCAATAAAGTTCATGACCTTCAGGCCCTGATGTTGGAGGCAGACTTGGATGTTGTTGCAATCACGGAGACGTGGTTCAATGGTTCCCATGAATGGGATGCTAACATACCAGGCTATAATCTATTTAGGAAGGATAGAGAGGGTCGTAAAGGTGGAGGAGTAACTCTGTATGTGAGGAATGATATCACTGCGACCAAAATGATAGGGACCTGGGGAAAGGAAGAAGCGATATGGATCACCTTAAAAAGAGATGATAGAACCTCTGTCCACGTGGGTGTTGTCTACAGACCTCCGACACAATTGGAGGAATTAGATAAAGACCTGATTGCAGATATTCAAAAGTTGGGAAGCAAGAGAGAGGTGCTGTTGCTGGGAGATTTCAATCTGCCGGATGTAGATTGGAAGGTTCAGTCTGCAGAATCGGAAAGAAGTAGAGGGATTGTGGATGCTTTCCAAAGTGTTTTGCTCAGACAAATGGTGATGGAACCCACCAGGGAGAGAGCGACACTGGATCTGGTGCTCACAAATGGGGATAGCGTGTCAAATATCCGAGTGGGTGCCCACCTGGGCAGCAGTGACCATCAAACGGTTTGGTTTGATATAACAGCTAAAGTGGAGAGCGGCCACTCAAAACTCAAAGTCCTGGATTTCAAGCGTGCTGACTTTAGTAAAATGGGGGAATACCTGAGGAAGGAGATGATGGGCTGGGAGGACGTACAAGAAGTGGAAGGACAATGGTCCAGGCTGAAAGAAGCTATAAATAGGGCCACGAACCATTATGTAAGGAAAGTAAATAAAAGCATGAGAAAAAGGAAACCGATATGTTTCTCCAAGCAAATTGTTGAGAAAATAAAGGCTAAAGAGTTGGCGTTCCAGAAATACAGAAAAACTCAAGAAAAGGAACACATGGAGGAATACCGGATGAAACTGAAAGAAGCCAAGAGAGAGATACGATTGGCAAAAGCGCAAGCGGAAGAACAAATGGCTAGAAATGTAAGGAGGGGTGACAAAAATTTCTTTAGGTATATTAGTGAAAGGAGAATTATGCATAAAGGAATCCTGTGCAGCAGGAATGGATCCTCAGAAGCTTAGCTGAAATTGGGTGGCGGAGCAGGTGGGGGGGAAGAGGGGTTGGTGGTTGGGAGGCTAGGATAGGGGAGGGCAGACTTATACGGTCTGTACCAGAGCCGGTGATGGGAAACGGGACTGGTGGTTGGGAGGCGGGAAATACTGCTGGGCAGACTTATACGGTCTGTGCCCTGAAAAAGACAGGTACAAATTCAAGATATGAGTTTATCTTGGGCAGACTAGATGGACCATGCAGGTCTTTTTCTGCCGTCATCTACTATGTTACTATGTTACTAAAAAGGGAATTGTGAGACTAAAAGATACTGCGAACCGCTATGTGGAAAATGATGAAGAAAAAGCAAATTTGCTAAATAGATACTTTTGTTCTGTTTTCACAGAAGAAAATCCTGGAGAAGGACTGCGATGGACTGGAAATAGTACAAATGAGAATGAAGTGGATAGAGCACCGTTCACGGAAGAAAGTGTGTATCAACAACTTGAAAAGCTAAAGGTGGACAAAGCCATGGGACCGGATGGGATCCACCCCAGGATATTGAGGGAGCTCAGAGAGGTTTTGGCGGGCCCTCTTAAAGATTTGTTTAATATATCCTTGCAGACGGGAAAGGTTCCGAGGGACTGGAGAATGGCAGAGGTGGTCCCTCTTCACAAAAGTAGTGATAGGGAAGAAGCTGGAAACTACAGGCCGATAAGCCTCACTTCAGTTATTGGAAAAGTAATGGCAGCGATGCTGAAGGAAAGGATAGTGAATTTCCTGGAAGCCAATAAGTTGCAAGATCTGAGACAACATGGTTTTACCAAAGGGAAATCGTGCCAAACAAATCTCATTGAGTTCTTTGATTGGGTGACAGGAGAATTGAATCAGGGACGAGCTATGGACGTAATCTACTTAGATTTCAGCAAAGCTTTTGACACGGTTCCCCACAGGAGGCTCTTAAATAAACTGGATGGGCTGAAGATAGGACCTGAAGTGGTGAACTGGATTAGGAACTGGTTGACGGACAGACGCCAGAGGGTGGTGGTAAATGGAATTCGCTCGGAGGAGGGAAAGGTGAGTAGTGGAGTGCCTCAGGGATCGGTGCTGGGGCCGATTCTGTTCAATATATTTGTGAGTGACATTGCCGAAGGGTTAGAAGGTAAAGTTTGCCTATTTGCGGATGATACTAAGATCTGTAACAGAGTGGACACCCCGGAGGGAGTGGAAAACATGAAAAAGGATTTGAGGAAGCTAGAAGAATGGTCTAAGGTTTGGCAATTAAAATTCAATGCGAAGAAATGCAAAGTGGTGCACTTAGGGAATAGAAATCCACGGGAGACGTATGTGTTAGGTGGGGAGAGTCTGATAGGTACGGGCGGAGAGAGGGATCTTGGGGCGATAGTATCTGAGGATTTGAAGGCGACGAAACAGTGTGACAAGGCGGTGGCTGTAGCTAGAAGGTTGTTAGGCTGTATATAGAGAGAGGTGTGACCAGCAGAAGAAAGGGGGTGTTGATGCCCCTGTATAAGTCGTTGGTGAGGCCCCACCTGGAGTATCGTGTTCAGTTTTGGAGGCCGTATCTTGTTAAGGATGTAAAAAGAATTGAAGCGGTGCAAAGAAAAGCTATGAGAATGGTATGGGATTTGCGTTACAAGACGTATGAGGAGAGACTTGCTGAGCTAAACATGTATACTCTGGAGGAAAGGAGAAACAGGGGTGATATGATACAGACGTTCAAATATTTGAAAGGTATTAATCCGCAAACGAACCTTTTCCGGAGATGGGAAGGTGGTAGAACTAGAGGACATGAAATGAGATTGAAGGGGGGCAGACTCAAGAAAAATGTCAGGAAGTATTTTTTCACAGAGAGAGTGGTGGATGCTTGGAATGCCCTCCCGCGGGAGGTGGTGGGAATGAAAACAGTAACGGAATTCAAACATGCGTGGGATAGGCATAAAGGAATCCTGTGCCGAAGGAATGGATCCTCAGGAGCTTAGTCAAGATCGGGAGGCGGGGCTGGTGGTAGGGAGGCGGGGATAGTGCTGGGAAGACTTATACGGCCTGTGCCAGAGCCGGTGGTGGGAAGCGGGACTGGTGGTTGGAAGGCGGGGATAGTGCTGGGCAGACTTGTACGGTCTGTGCCAGAGCCGGTGGTTGGGAGGCGGGGCTGGTGGTTGGGAGGCGAGGATAGAGCTGGGCAGACTTATACGGTCTGTGCCAGAGCCAGTGGTTGGGAGGCGGGGCTGGTGGTTGGGAGGCGGGGATAGTGCTGGGCAGACTTATACGGTCTGTGCCCTGAAGAGCACAGGTACAAATCAAAGTAGGGTATACACAAAAAGTAGCACATATGAGTTATCTTGTTGGGCAGACTGGATGGACCGCGCAGGTCTTTTTCTGCCGTCATCTACTATGTTACTATGTTCTTGCTTTATTTTGTGCTGTGTCACAGGGTTTATTCTTTTGTTTCAGATTTCCAATTGTTTTGCGTTTGAAATCTGTTATATTTTGTGTAGTCGTTCTTCGTTGCTTGTCTGTCATTTCTGCAAGTCTTTTCCACCCTAAATCTTTTTGTCGTTGTCTCTGTTTCTCTGTCATTTGTTTAATTCTTTCATGTTCTAAATACGTTCTCCTTTTTCTATTTGTTGCTCTTTCTTCTTCTGTCATTTTTTCAAATCTTTTGCGTTGTATAGCAGTGTGCCTTGTTCTGTGTGTTTGTCTCTGTTCGTCCGTCATTTCAGCAATTCTGTGCCTTTCTGAATCGGCGTTTCTTTGTCAGTTACTTGCACTTTCCTCATCAGTCATCTTTTGCATCCTGGACCTTTTTCTTGCAGTAGCTTTTTGACTTTCATGTGCCTTTTCGTCTTCACTCAGAGCTGCACGCCTTTTTCGTTGTGCTTCAGCTCTTTTTCTTTTAACTTCAGCCTGCTCCTCAGCAGTTAGTGTTCTTTTTCTAATCATGTGATGTTCACCACGTTGGAATGTGTCTCTGATTGTTGTTTGTGAGCTACAGTACACGTTGGACTGTGCCTCTGCTTCTCCTCGGTGCCCTGCCTTCCCTTCCATGTGCTGCAATTCTTCCCTGCGCTCTGATCCTCTCTGATGCAATCCATGTACAGCAATTCTCCTATGCCGTTCCCTCCCCTTCGTCTCCAGCGATTGTGGCCTCTACATGATGTGCACCGATTCTCCTATGTTTTCCCCTCCCCTTGCCTCCCATGCCATCCATATCCTGCAATTCGCCTTTGTGTGAGTGTGTGTGTGAGAAAAAGAGAGAGTGTGTGATAGAGAGAGAGTGTGAGAGAGAGCATGAGTGAGACAGAAAGACAGTGAGCGTGACACAGTAAGAGTGTGTCTGTGAGAGAGAGTGAGTGTGTCTGTGACAGAGTGTCTGAGAAAGAGAATGTGTGCATAAGAGAGTGTGTGTGTGTGAGAGAGAAAGAGTGTGTGTGTGTGTGTGTGTGTGTGAGAGACAGTGTGTGTATGTGTGTCAGAGCGAGAGTGAGTGTGTGTGTGAGAGAGAGACTAAGTATGAGAAAGTGTGTGTGAGAGAGAGACTAAGTATGAGAAAGTGTGTGTGAGAGAGACAGTGTGTGTGTGTGTATGTGTGAGAGAGAGAGAGAGAGAGTGTGTGTGTGTGACAGAGATTGTGTGTGAGAGAGACAATGTGTTAGAGAGAGAGTGTGTTTGCGAGAGATAGTGTGTGTGAGAGATTGTGTGTGTGTTATTGAGAAAGAGAGAGAGTGTGTGTGTGAGAGACAGACTTTGTGTGTGTGTGAGAGAGAGACACACAGACAGACAGACAGACTGTGTGTGTGTGTGTGTGTCTGTGTGAGAGAGTGAGTGAGAGCGAGAGAGTGTGTGACAGTGATTGCACTGTCTGTGTGTTTTGTATCCTTTTCTTTTTTAGATATTATCCTGTTTTTTCTGTTATATATAAATTTATGTGCTGTCGTCCACTGGGTACCTAGTGGTTCCGTGTCTGTCTAACGTCAGCTCAGCTTGCCTCCAGCTTTCCCTTCCCTCTCAATGTTCTGCCCTCTGACGTCATAACGTCTTTTTGCGAGTGTGGGACAGTAAGGGTGAATGTAGCGTTCTAGGCTGCTGTACTTCACCTCTCAGTCTCGCACCATTGCTTACTGCGTTTGCCCGCTTCCCACCACCCTGCTGCCTAAATTGTACCTCGGGGTTCCATCGCTGTCTGCCTGTCTGTTTTCGTAATATCCTCTAACATCAGTTCAGCTTGCCTCCAGTGTTCCCTTTCCTCTCACTGCTCCGCCCTCTGACGTCATTACGTTTTGACACGAGGGAGGGGAAGTGAGGGGGAATGGAACGCTGGAGGCTGGCTGACGTCATTTGATGTTACTAACCCAGGCAGCCAGACAGCGATGGAACGTTGAAGGTGCAAATTATTATATAGGATTTTGACTTCAAGGTCTTACATTCCTGGATTTTCTTAAGGTTTCCTTTTAGCATTATTACCATAAAATCATGATGTAAACTGCTGCCCCTCAGAGGTGACATTCTGGTTGGCATTGGCATTTTTCATATGTCTATGTAGATTAAATCTCATCTTTAGCATCTGTCTTATTTCTCCAATATAGCACCCTTCGTCACACTTTTTACATTGAATGATATATAACAAATTTGAAGATGAGCATGTGAAGGATTCCCTTATGTTGAATATTTTTCCTTTGTGAATTACTTTATATCCTGTGAAATGTGTTGGCACAGTTTGCAGCTGGATATATTGCAAGGATATGTGCCACTCACTTCTTTTTGAGTTTCTATCAAGAACTTGCTTTTCACTAGCTTGTGTTTTTAAGTTGGGTGGCTGTTGGAAGGCCAGCACTGGTGGGGATGGGAATGCCTCTTTCATTAGTTCATCCTCCTGGAATAGTGGCTGTAAATCTTTTATGATTTTTCTCAATTTTTAGAGCTCTGGGTTGTATATGTCACTACAAGGGGGATTCTCTCTGTGGCTTTCTTTTCCTTGTATTGCAATAGGTTTTCCCTGGGTATTTTAAGGGAAGAGACAACATTCTTAGAGATTATTTTGGGGTTATAGCCTTTTTGTTTGAAGGATTCAGTCAGGATTTTGACATGTTTATCTACTACTACTACTACTACTATTTAGCATTTCTATAGCGCTACAAAGCATACGCAGCGCTGCACAAACATAGAAGAAAGACAGTCCCTGCTCAAAGAGCTTACAATCTAATAGACAAAAAATAAAGTAAGCAAATCAAATCAATTAATGTGAACGGGAAGGAAGAGAGGAGGGTAGGTGGAGGCGAGTGGTTACAAGTGGTTACGAGTCAAAAGCAATGTTAAAGAGGTGGGCTTTCAGTCTAGATTTAAAGGTGGCCAAGGATGGGGCTAGACGTAGGGGCTCAGGAAGTTTATTCCAGGCGTAGGGTGCAGCGAGACAGAAGGCGCGAAGTCTGGAGTTGGCAGTAGTGGAGAAGGGAACAGATAAGAAGGATTTATCCATGGAGTGGAGTGCACGGGAAGGGGTGTAGGGAAGGACGAGTGTGGAGAGATACTGGGGAGCAGCAGAGTGAATACATTTATAGGTTAGTAGAAGAAGTTTGAACAGGATGTGAAAACGGATAGGGAGCCAGTGAAGGGTCTTGAGGAGAGGGGTAGTATGAGTAAAGCAACCCTGGCAGAAGATGAGACGGGCAGCAGAGTTTTGAACCGACTGGAGAGGGGAGAGGTGACTAAGTGGGAGGCCAGCAAGAAGCAGATTGCAGTAGTCTAAACGAGAGGTGAAAGGGTGTGGATGAGGGTTTTGGTAGAGTGCTCGGAAAGAAAGGGGCGGATTTTACGGATGTTGTAAAGAAAGAAACGACAGGTCTTGGCGGTCTGCTGGATATGAGCAGAGAAGGAGAGAGAAGAGTCAAAGATGACCCCAAGGTTTCGAGCTGAGGAGACAGGGAGAATGAGAGAGCCATCAACAGAAATAGAAAACGGGGGGAGCGGGGAGGTGGGTTTGGGGGGGAAAATGAGAAGCTCGGTTTTGGTCATATTTAATTTCAGGTGGCGTTGAGACATCCAGGCAGCAATGTCAGACAAGCACGCTGAAACTTTGGTTTGGATGCAAGGTGAGATATCAGGGGTAGAAAGGTAGATTTGGGAGTCATCAGCATAGAGATGGTAGGAAAAGCCATGGGATGAGATTAATGAACCAAGGGAAGAAGTGTAGATAGAAAAGAGGAGGGGACCAAGAACAGAACCCTGAGGTACGCCGACAGGCAGAGGGATAGAAGTAGAAGAGGATCCACCAGAGTGAACACTAAAGGTGCGGAGGGAGAGGTAGGAAGAGAACCAGGAGAGGACAGAGCCCTGGAATCTCTGTCTCTTGGTTCAGAGCAGATACGATGGTATCTTGTGGCTTGGCTGTGTATAATGGATTTTTTTTATATGTGAAGGGTGGAAGCTGGAGTTGTGGAGGTAACTGAATCTGTCTGTAGGTTTCCTGTATATAGATAGCCATTGCTGATGGAAACTGTGATGTCCAAAAAATTGACTTTTTCTGGGGAGTAGTCAATTTTCACTTTGATTGTAGGATGGTATGTATTGAAAGAACCGTGAAATTGTTTTACAGTTTCTTCCCCCTCAGTTCAAATCACGAAAGTGTCATCAATATACCGGTAGTATTTTAGGGGTTTAGTCTGATATATATTAAAAAATATCTCTTCCAGTTCTGCCATGAAGAGGTTAGCATACTGGGGTGCCATCCTAGTGCCCATGGTTTGCAGATAGATATCATTATTAAAGCGGAAATAATTGTGAGTTAGAATAAATTTGATTAATTTTGTAATAGTTTCCGGTGAATATTGGTGGTCCAGGGTGGATGTTTTTAGGAGTTTATCACATACAGCTATGCCATCTGAATGGGGAATGTTGCTGTATAGTGATTCTACATTCATTCTCAGCAGAAGGGCACCCGGTGGTAACTGCTTGATGTTTTTTAATTTGTTCAGAAAGTCTGTGGTGTCTTCTATGAAGCTGTTTGTTTTGTGCATGAAGGGTTTAAGTCCAGATATTTCCTCTGTAAGTCTGTCAATACCAGATATGATTGGTCTGTCAGGGTTTCCAAAATCCACAAACCTGGAAACCCTGGCAGACCAATTATATCTGGTATTATAAAGAGCAGCGTTGGATTTTTTTCCTTATAAATTGTGCAACTTGATAGGTTAAATGATGAGTTGGAGTGGTGGGTGTTAACCTGATTGGTTGGGGCTGTTTTTGTGCCAGCCAATCAGTGCTGTGTTCCCTAATCAGCTGTTTAATACTTTAACAGTGGCAGAAAAATGCCACCACCATCTTTTCTGATGTTAAGAAGGAAGTCAAATGGAGTAAATGTGAGCTATTATCATTATATATTTTGTATTTTGAAAGTTTTGTTTGAGTTTTAAGCACAGTTTTTATGTTTTTTTTCAGTGAACCTCTTCCCTAAAAAAGAAAACGAAACCTGGCCATGTCGGCAGAGGTTCTGACTGCTGTTGAAAGCTAAGTAGCTTTACATTTTACTGCAATACAATTTATAAGAGTTCAAAAAAATTTTGGATAGATGATGATTTACACAGTGCTGCTTGAGAAAAGCTGATTCTGCAGCATTGGTGTTGTAAGATCTGAAGATCCTTTTCCTTAAAGAAAATGTCTTTATATTAGTGGATGTGAAAAGAGAATGTGGAGACAGAAGAAGTTTGTATGTTGCTGGGATTATATCTGTGGAAGTTATTTTTCAAGCATAGAAACTGACATTATTTTGGGGTTTAAAATTTTTTCCAGATATTTCCTGGGTCTCTCAGGAGACATGCAAATCTTTCCTGGTAATGAGAGAGGTTTTTTTTCCTTTGGGGCATTGTTTGTTACTCTGGTTTCCATGTTTATGCATGGTAAATTACGCTAACATGAAATATATATTTTTTTAATGACAGCGGCATAGCAGCATATTTTAGATGGGCCCACAGTTATTTTTGGTAGGCCTTCCAAACCATACCCCCTCCTTAGTCCTGCATCTCTTTCCCTTTCCTCTACCCCTGGACTTGCTATTTGCCCCCGCCTGCCACCCGGCAATCCCCCCCACTTCCCTGGCATACTTCACCACATTCACAGGCGGCAGCAATGCACATCCGCTATGCACACCTGTGCTGGTCTATGTAGGCTTTCCTCTACTGTGTCCCATCCTCGCTGACATCACATCATGCTTCTTCTGGCAGGACATGGCAAAGAGAAGCCTGCAGAGACAAGTGCAGGCAGCAGATGTGTGCTGTTGCTGCCGCTCGCAAACATGGTGAGGTAGATAGAGAGGGGAGTTGCTAGGCTACATACAGATCTGGGGAAAAAGAGGAAGCGAGGGGAGCCAGATGGCCACCCCAGAAGTGTGTTGGTGGGCCTGAGCCAAGAATGGGTGGGCCTATGCCCACCCATAGCTACACTACTATTTTATTACCCTCTTCAATTTTTTTCTGCAACTTCAGATTTAAATATAAGTAATACAACTTAATTGAAATAAAGTAAAATCTAATACAAAAAGAGCATTTTTCATTCTCCCCCCCCCCCCCCCAAAAAAAAAGAGAACATGTTTATGCCATCTGAAGCAAATAGGCTAAACACCAAAATTCAATCCTGTAACCACATCTAAAGGACTAACACTAATAATGAAGTAACAACCAACAATCAACTGCACATGAAAATTATGAAGTCTCAGCACAATTTCGCCAAATGGGTTAGTTTTGCACATACCATAAAAGAAATGAATCTCACTTCTAAGCAGGGGAATGTGGAGTATGATCTCAGTCTCTCAAATTTTCTGCTAACACTCGCTGTAAAACTTGCATTAGGTTTAGCTTTGTGGTGTTTAGTGTGAAGTCTGTGTGAGTTGATTCTTGTCTTTAGCATCTGGCCCGTTTCCCCACCATAAGAAAGGTGTGATGTTTTACTAACCAAAAAGACATTAATTGTGAAGGATAAAAAACAAACATATATTTAAACCCATTAAACACCACTATACACTTGCAAGAAAACTTTAGAAAAGAAAATATTGCCCCAAGCTGTAGGCCTTTGGGCTTCACAAAAAGGAATTGTTTTCTTCTCTTCTGAGTGGCTGTAGACACATCCAGAAAAGCCTGCAATTGTACATCATGATGTAAGGCATGACAATTTTTAAAGAACAAGCGCAGGATGAATCTCTTTCCACACCTGAAGAGTCTCCTTAACCTGCCCAAACTGGGCTGGAGAGTCCACACTATCTGATGAAATATCAGAAGGAACCTGTTTGAACAGTCGCAATCAGTTTATCCTTAATAGCTGGAAGTGAATCTGGAGCAATTTTCAACTTTGGAAAGTTTATAAACTTATAAGTTTTCAGCTTTTTATGTAGAATTAAATTATCCTTGACCAATAAAGTATCATTCTGCTTTAATTTTTAACTTCTTGTTCCAAATTAACAACCTTTTTCCTTCATGGCAACCACTTACTTTTCTTTTAATTGTAACTTAGTTGACAGTTGTGGAATCTGTGTTGCCAAGTTCTTGAATTAATCAATAAGAATATTATGAAAATTGTCTATCGCTAGCCAAACAGCTTCTAACGTAATATTTTCTTTGCATTCCTAAAACATCCATTTCCATTCATGAAGAACCAGTCAAAAGTTTATTTACAGAGATAGTCAAATGTTCTTTTTGTCTAGGTAAATTTCCAGATTCCAAAACAGGGATAGACAATGTCGGCTGAAGATGCTCCAAACCAAGATGAGAAGCCATAGCTTCTATGTCAGACTGCACTTCAAGCAGGTGCCCCGTTGAATTCCCAGAGCTGCAGTTGCTAGGACGGGTGGGACCTTTTTTCCTGGGAACCGACATTTCAAAAGCCAAAGGAGAGACAGGGCTCCTTCCACTGACGAAGCTCAAAGTGACACACTCACTGAGGCACTCCAAGATCTCTCGCCATGAACCAGAAAAGTATGAAGGATTGAAAGGGGGGGGGGGGGGGAACGTGCCATTTCTAAAAATGACTCTGAAACCAGGAGGTAAAAACGTCTAAAGATGAGAGACGTTTGTTTTTATATCAATTTGGCACAATGGAATGGATAAAACAAACCTGAAGGTATAAGGAGACTGCTGTGTGGAGAAGAGACACTTATGCTCAGAACTTTATGCTACCTGTTCTGTCCTAGGGCCACTGGAGTATGTTGCCCACTTAAGCAGATGACTTACTCCTGCTTGTCAGATAAAACAAAAGGAAACCTAAGGGCTCCTGCCACTTTTGTTTTTCTTGAATTAACAGAAAAGAGTTTTAGGTAATTACTATGGTACAAGAGATCCTTGATTAGATGAAAATGGGAGAGTGGATGCCACTACAGTGATGGATACTGGCAGTTAATGGGAATATCATTTGTGAAGGGATAAAATAATGTGGTTGCCATGTTGGTCCACTTTAAAGAGTTGGGGGAGAGGATACAGAAGTTTAAGGGACAAAAAGTAAAAAAAAAAAATCATCAGTTTTATGTTTAGCACCTTCCAAGCGCTGGAGATAGATTCCTGTTTCAGATGGTAAAGGTAAACAGAATAAATCAGTTTTAGGAGTTGGGTGAAGTCAGCGTGTGTGCAGAACAGAATGAGATTCTATAAAGAGGCCATATTACTCACCCACATATCCAATGAAGTAGTGTGCACTGTTGGGTTTCCCTCCAATCACTCCCAGAGACTGTGGCAGCATGAAACATTGCTGCAAACAGAGAAGGACAAGAGACTCAGGCTAGGAGAAAAGGTGATATTCCACTCAATATAAGTTACAGATAGTAGCAGGGCAAAGTGCTTCTGAACTCACCCTGTCACCAATATATTCAATTTAAGGATAAAGCAAAAGGCTAAAAGTCCCAGACTCCGTGCACCCTCCTCAAAGTCAGAGAGAGCTAACGTTACCTTTAGTGTTTCAATGTAAGCTTCATTTATCTCACTCAGTCCCAGGCGCAAGGGTATCAATAGTATAAGAGGTTTCCATAGAGATAGCTTGTCCATCATTCTAGCTTCAGGTGGGAATCCATTATGCAGTAGCTCCATGTCTGTGGAAGGAAATGCTGCAGCCCCAGTACAGGCAACACTGGGTTTACATAACCTCTCTGAGATAAAGAGGGAAGAGAAGGGTGGGGAGAAGGGGGCAGAGAAAAAGCACTTTAAGAGGCTGTTAAAAAGAAAAGACTTATTCTTCAGGACATGAGGTCAGCTGCAATATAATGGAGTTATCCTGAGACACATTGAGGGGCATAATCGAAAGGGACGCCCAAGTTTTGTTGAGGACGTCCTCGCAAAATGTCCCATGGAGGGGCGGGGAAACCCGTATTATCGAAACAAGATGGACGTCCATCTTTCGTTTCGATAATACGGTCGGGGACGCCCAAATCTTGACATTTAGGTCGTCCTTAGAGATGGTTGTCCCTAGACTTGGTCGTTTCTGATTTTTGGCGATAATGGAAACCAAGGACGCCCAAGTCCTGCCTCCGATACGCCCCCTTGAACTTTGGCCGTCCCTGCGACGGAAAGCAGTTGGGGACGTCCAAAATTGGCTTTCGAGTATACCGATTTGGACGACCCTGTGAGAAGGACGCCCATCTTCCGATTTGTGTCGAAAGATGGGCGTCCATCTCTTTTGAAAATGAGCCTGATTGGCTCCCCAAACCACTAGAAAACCATTTCACTTATAATTACTACTCTTGAGTAACTGTCACCAAAAGCTACCAATCCAATTTAAACATTCCCGTCTCATACCACCAGTACTGCTTGCTTGTTTAGTAAGTGTGGAAGAAATTTTCAAACTAGTCACATTAGGACAAAGACAGTACATACTTTAAATCTGTGGCTTTGCACCATTTCTCAAAGTGAAAGCAGCTTTGGGTACAAAGTAGGAATGTTTACTTTTACCTGCTTTTCCTGTGGACACACAGACTTTTGCTGTAAAACGTATGTACATGTCGTTGAAAATGCAAACTCTGTATGTACTTTTCCTCTCTACAAACTAAACAGTCACAGAATTGCCTCTTCTCATTGTGACTACACGTGCTATATAAAATACGTGGATTTAGCTGTGTTGGAGGGAGAACAATTTTCAGACACCTAATTAAAGCAAGTAAAACACTTTACCCAAGTAAATTGCTTTAAATTGTTCTCAGTCTTTAAGCATTTCTTTGATTAGTTGATTGCCATTTCTCTGGAAAATGGGAACCGAGACTCCATCGGTATAAACGCTTGGTCTGTTACATATAAACACCACTTTGAATGGTCGATTAAAACTATGCCTATTTTTAAAGAAGCCGGTTACATGAGCTACCAGTATTGCAGAATGAACCATGAGAAGTAAGGCTCTATTTAAGAAGCCAGATTCCTGTTTGGTGCAGGAAGCATTACATAAGTGGAAAAGGGCTGAACTCTAACCAACTTATTGTTAAAGATTCAAAGACAAGATGATCTGGACTATTATGCAGCAGGCCCAATATGTGAGAGATTCTTGGGTAGCAGGATTAAGTCAGCCACAGTTTAGAGTCCAGGTGGAGTTTGGCTTTTGCTCTGTATTACTGTTCTTTTTAAAGACTTGCACAGATCTTTAATAAAGGAGAAATTAGATCTTACCTGTTAATTTTCTTCCCTTAGGACTTCCAGACCAGTCCAGATGCTAACATTTGGGTTATGCATGCTTACCAGTAGATGAAGAATGAGAACACCAAAGCTTTGACTAGTATAATACTTCTGTGCAGTTGCCAAGTAGCCAGTATTGTATTCACAAAGTACAAAGTAAAATAACTTAAACCATTACCTTCCCCTTGGCTGTTCTCTGTACACAACATGCCACTTAATCACGTGCCACGTTGTGTCATAACTTGCTAGACGATTTTTATTTTTAAACAATCACATAAGCCAGGAAATTAAACTCAAAGAACTATATGCACACAATACACTCAGCTGAACAAATCAAGTACATAAGTATTGCCATACTGGGAAAGAACAAAGGTCCATCAAGCCCAGCATCCTGTTTCCAACAGTGGCCAATCCAGGTCACAAATACCACGTAAGATCCCAAAAAAGCACAAAACATTTTATACTGCTTATCCCAGAAATAGTGGATTTTCCCCAAGTCCATTTAATAATGGTCTATGGATTTTTGCTTTAGGAAGCCGTCCAAACCTTTTTTAAACTCCGCTAAGCTAAACGCCTTTACCACATTCTCTGGCAACGAATTCTAGAGTTTAATTACAAGTCCTCCACAACTGAACACATCACCAACGAAAACCAGACTTATCAAACACGACAACTTCTGTGCTCCCCAAATATACTTGCAAAAAATGGAGGATTCTAGACCAGTCTGGAAAGCCTAAAGGAATGAAAATTAGCAGGTAAGATCTAATTTCTCCTTTCTTGTTTGCCCTTCCAGACCGGTCCAGGTGCTAATGTTTGGGAAGTACCAAAGCAGTAAGAATCACCAATGGGACCAAAGGCCATATCCTGCCTTGCTTGCACATCTAACTGATAATGACTTGTGAAGGTATGCAACTAAGGTCAAACCGCCTGCAGCAGAATCAAACTGTTCTCTGCCCACAAGGTTGCCACCCCTCTTGTGGAAAATGTAATTTCAGCTCCAAAGGCACTGGCAGCCCTTTGAGAAGGTAGGCTGATGCAATAGCTTCTTTTAACCACCTCCTCAAAGTTGCTTTGGATGCCACAGCTCCCTTGTTGTGGCTCCCAAAGAAAACAAATAGATGATCCAAACAGAAGAACTCCTCCATCGTTTGCAAATAATATAACAAGGCCTGTCAGATATTGAGGCACACCAGCTGTTCCAAAGGTCCAGGAGGGTAATGGACTGGTTCACATAGAAAAATGCAGGCAAATAAAGACCATACGGCTAATCCAGTCTGCCCATCCATGCCACCTATTCTCTCTATCACTCCCATAGACATCCTATGTACCTGTCCCAAACTCTCTTGAATTCAGATACTGTTTTCATTTCCACCACTTCTATCAGGAGGCCGTTCTAAAAATTCACCACCCTTTCCATGAAGAACTATTTCCTCAGATTACTTCTGAGTCTATGCTCTTTCATGCCCCCTCGATCCAGAGCTTCTTTTCGCCTCCTGTGCATTTATGCCACATAGGTATTTAAATGTCTCTATCATATATCCCCTTTCCTGCCTTTCTTCCAAAGTTTACATAATGAGATCTCTAATGTCCCCATATGCTTTATGACAAAGACCACTGACCATTTTAGTAGCTGCCTTCTAGATCGATTCCATCCTGTTTATATCTTTTTGAAGGTGCAGTCTACAGAATTGTACACAATATTCTAAATGAGGTCTCACCAGAGTCTAATACAGGGGCATTATCACCTCCTTTTCCTACTGTCCATTCCTCTCCCTATGCACCCAAACATCCTTCTAGGTTTCGCTGTTGCCTTTTCTATCTATTTGTTTGGCTACCTTAAGATCATCACATACGATCACATCGAAGTTCTGTTGCTCTTTTGTGCACAAAAGTTCTTCACCTCCTAAACTGTTCTGTTCCCTCAGGTTTTTGCAGCCCAAAAGCATGACCCTGCATTTTTTAGCATTAAATCTTAGCTGCCAAATTCCAGATCATTCTTCTAGCTTCGCTAAGTCCTTCCTCATGTTATCTACACCATCAGGGGTATCTATAATATTGCAGATTTTGATATCACTTGCAAAGAGGCAAACCTTACCAGACAGCTCTTCAGCAATATTGCTTACAAAAATGTTAAAAAGAATTGGCCCAACAACCGAACCTTGCAACACACCACTGGTAACATCTCTTTCCTCAGAATGAGCTCCATTTACCACTACCCTCTGTCATCTTCCAATCAACCAGTTCCTAACCCAGTCAGTCACTTTAGGGCCCATACTGAGGGCACTCAGTTTATTTATTAGTCTTCTAGGCAGAACTGTGTCAAAGGCTTTGCTAAAATCTAAATACACCACATCTAGCGTGCTCTCTCGATCCAATTTTGGTTACCCAGTCAAAGAAATTAATCAGATTTGTCTGACAAGACCTACCTCTAGTGAAACCATGTTGCCTCGGGTTCTGTAACCCATTGGATTCCAAAAACTTTACTATTCCCCATTTTAAAAGTGTTTCCATTAATTTACTTACCACAGAAATCAGACTTACTGGCCTGTAGTTCCCAACTTCTATCGTACTTCTGCTTTTGTTGAGAGGGACCAACATCTGCTCTTTTCCAGTCCACTGGGACCACTCTCAACTCTAGAGAAGCATTGAAAAGGTCAGCCAGGAGAGCTGCTAGAACGTCCCTCAGTACCCCCAGATGTATGCCATCTGGCTCCATCGCTTTGTCCACCTTTAGTTTAGTCAGCTCCTCACAAACACAGTCCTCTGAAAATTGTTCAGGGACTACCACTCCTCCATTCCTATTTGTGTTTGTCTTCTGCAGTCCTGCTCCCAGCCCTTCAGCTGTGAATACAGAACAGAAATATTTGTTAAGCAATTCTGCCTTATCTTTATCAGCTTCTACATATTCCTCCTCTTCACCTGTGAGTCTCACAATGCCACTTTTGCACTTTTCTCCTATCACTAACATATCTAAAAAATGTTTATGTTTATTATACCATATTGGCTATTTTTTTCTTCTACTTGCATCTTTGCTTTCCTGACTACTCTACCAGCTTCTCTTAACTTTTCCAGAAATTGTCACCTGTCTTCCTCTTTCTGCAATCTCTTGTAGTTTATAAAGGTTAATCTCTTTTTCCTTATCTTTTCAGCTACTACTTTTGAGACCCAAAAAGGTTTGTTGCCCCTCACAATAGCTCCTTTCAGTTTTGCCACTGCTTTCTAGCTTCTTCCAGATGCTCCCATCCAAACAACAAATCTTTGAGGCAATCCCCCATCTGAATTATGTTATTTTTTTTTTTTAAGTCTAGAACCTTCACTTTTGAATGAACCCTCTCCACACCTATCTTAATATTAAACCACACCATCTAGTGATCAACATCAGAAATACTCTCCACATTAGTAAGCACTAAGTCCAGTATGGCCCCATCCTGTGTGGGTTCCATTACCACCTGCTGGAATACTTCTCCGAATAGAGAATCCAGGATCTCCCTGCTTCTAAAAGCCCCACAATAGGGATATTAAAATCACCTATTAGTTGTACTTCCCCTTTCATAGATATATTTTGAATGTCTTCAGTGAAATCTCTGTCCATTTCTTCTGTCTGTGAAGGAGGCCTGTATTATCACACCAATGCAAAAACATTTGTCAATCCCTCTTTCCAGATTGACCCACAGTATCTCTTCCTTACCCTGTAGGTTCTGCAATTGTGTGGATTTCATATTATCTTTAACATACGTGTCACTCCCCCTCCCTTTCATCCTCTTTCCTGAACAGATTATAGCCCAGTGTAACTATATACCAGTCATGGTTCTATGTGAACCATGTCTCTGTGATCACCACTAAATCCAAACCAGCCTCTTATATCACAGCTTCAAGATCTAAAACCTTACTTCCCATACTTCGGGAATTAGTATAAACTACTTTCCAGACATTGCCCCTTTTTCCCATTTGTGTAGAGGTATTTAATGCTTCACTTACCTGAGGGCTTGTACTCACCCGGGGACTTTGGTCACCCTGCCCCAATGATTCTGAAAAAAAAGAAACTACCTTGGCAGGAAGGAAGGAACAGTCTCCAAACCCACCTTTTCTGTGGAGATCAACAAGAAGAGTTCTCTGCACAACAATGCCCAAAGCTCTGACAGTCTCTCAGCTGAAGAAATAGTGACCAGGAAAACCATCTTTCAAGGTAAGATCCTTCAGCATACAACTAAACAATGGTTCGAAGGGCGATGACACCAACACTGACAGAACCAGGTTCAAATCACACTGAGGTATCAGTGAGCAGTGACGAGTTTTGATTAGTTTGACGCCACTAAGAAAACACAAACATATCCCGAGAAGAAGACAAAACTTTACCCTGGATCAGCCCTCAAAAATATGCCAACGCTGCCACTTGAACCTTCAAGAAGGCCAAAGCAAAACCTATCTTGAACCCAGCCTGGAGAAACTACAAAATCTCTGGCACAGACACACACAATGGCACACATCCTCTGTTTTGACACCAGTCTTCAAAGATATGTCAAACCCGTACATATGCCAGAGATGTAGACTTTTCTAGACTTCAACATGGTCGCCATCACCGCTGGAACGAAACCCTTTTTGCAAATATGTCCACTCAAGAGCCAAGATACAAGAGAGAATGGAGACGGATCTGGCATGCTGGCCCCTGAACTAACAGATGCTCCATCACATTTAGGTGCAGGGGAGCATCCACGTTCATACTGATGAGGTCCCCGTACCATAGCTTCCGGAGCTAATCAGTGGCCACAAGGATTAAGAGACTGACATGATTTTCGATGGGCTAAAAACACTTGACCCATTAAGAGCCAAGGCAGAAACACATACAGGAGACCCTGAGATGGCCAGGGTTGAACTAAGGTATCTATGCCTTCCGACTTTGCCTGAAAAACCAAAGTACCTGAGTGCTAGATGTCATCGCCATCAGATCCATCAATGGGAGCCTCCGAGCCCGAACTATCTGGTTGAAAGCTCTACTACTGAGGCTCCACTCCGCAGTGTCCAAGGTGTTTCTGCTTAGAGATTATCTGCTTAGACATTTTCCACTCCTGCCACATGTGCTGCGGAGAGATCCACAAGACGGGTCTCTACCCAGGACAGAAGAGATGCAGACTTCAGTGCCACCTATGCACTTTTTGTTCCACTCTGTCTGGTTCATATGTTTATATTTATTATAAACACTTGATTAAATGCCAAACTTGGAACAAGCCAAGTCCAGCCAATGTACAATAAAAAAAAGTATCAAAAAGGAAACGAACTCCAATTCAAACAGGCCAGATAAAAGAAACCATTTAAAAAAACAAAAACAATATAAAATAAACCAAAACACATAAATCAAAAACAAATATGTACACGCAATGATTGCCCCCATCGAGATCCCATCAGTGATTCTTAACGGGCTTCAAAAGCTTCAGTAAAAAGTTGTGTTTTAAAATTAGTTTTAAATTATTTATAAGATAAATCTACATGAGGTCCCAGAGGCAAGGAGGTACCACCATCCAATTGTCGAGGCGTACTCTCACTCTCCTGCGCTTCAAGACTAGTCAAAATGACTCCATGTAGAGATGAACTACCTGTGTCTCCAGCCTGTTGATCAATCATAAGGCTTCTTCAGGAGACCAATGCCCCAGCCGCTCAGACTGGTGTCTGTAGACAACAGCATCCACATCAGAGATTCCAAACTCACACCCTGTTGCAGAAGTGCTGAGTCTAACCACCACTGCACACTTCTTCTTGTTTCCCTCCACAGGGGTGTGGTAGCCGTGTTAGTCCACTCTTAAAGGTTATCAATAGAAATCAAACAAAATAAAACATGGAAAAGAAAATAAGATGCAGTGCTTTTTTTGTGCCGGTACGCAACGGTACGGCGTACCGGCACCTTTTTTTGCCCGCCCCGCCCCCCCCCCCCCCCCCCACGACACTCCGGGCGAGTCCTGCACTTAGTTTTTTTTTTTAAGACTCAGAACGTGCGAACGATGCAGCCGGCAGCGATTGAAAGAGGCTGTCTGGGCTGGCGTCTGCGTCGGAGCTTCCCTCACCCTCTGCGAGTCCCGCGAAACAGGAAGTTGTAACAACGAAGGCGGGACTCGCAGAGGATGAGGGAAGCTCCAACGCAGACGCCAGCCCAGACAGCCTCTTTCAATCGCTGCCGGCTGCATCGTTCGCACGTTCTGAGTCTTAAAAAAAAAAACTAAGTGCAGGACTCGCCTGGAGTGTCGCGGGGGGGGGGGGGGGAGGATTGGGGAGAGAAAGAGGGAAACCAACAGAGGGAAGGATTGGGGAGAGAGGGAAACCAACAGAGGGAAGGATTGGGGAGAGAGGGAAAGAGGGAAACCAACAGAGGGAAGGATTGGGGAGAGAGGGAAAGAGGGAAACCAACAGAGGGAAGGATTGGGGAGAGAGGGAAACCAACAGAGGGAAGGATTGGGGAGAGAGAGGGAAACCAACAGAGGGAAGGATTGGGGAGAGAGAGGGAAACCAACAGAGGGAAGGATTGGGGAGAGAGAGGGAAACCAACAGAGGGAAGGATGGGGAGAGAGAGGGAAAAACAGATGGAAGGATTGGGGAGAGAGGGGAAAAACAGATGGAAGGATTGGGGAGAGAGGGGAAAAACAGATGGAAGGATTGGGGAGAGGGGAAAACAGATGGAAGGATGGGGAGAGAGGGGAAAAACAGATGGAAGGATGAGGAGAGAGGGGAAAAACAGATGGAAGGATGGGGAGAGAGGGGAAAAACAGATGGAAGGATGGGGAGAGAGAGGGAAAACACAGATGGAAGGATTGGGGAGAGAGGGAAAAACAGATGGAAGGATGGGGAGAGAGAGGGAAAACAGATGGGAGGATAGGGAGAGAGAGGGGGAAAAACAGATGGAAGGATGGGGAGAGAGAGAGGGAAAACGGAAGGATGGGGAGAGAAAGAGGGAAGAATGCAGAAAGAAATAGGGGAGACACTGGAAGGATGGGGAGAGAAAGCAGAGCTGCTGGATGGAAATGAGGAATAGAGAAAGACTGGAGAATAAGAGGAAGGGGCATGGGGAGAACAAGGGTGAGGAAAAGATGAAAAGCCACAGGTAGATGAAGGAAATTAAAGAATGGATAATAAGAATGAATTAAATCTGGACAGAGAGAGAGCCTGAAAAATATTGAAGAAAGCAAAGAAAAAGGAGACAAAAATGACAAATGGCACAGAAGAGTTAAGCGAAAACAAAGGAAAGCAGAATCACAGACTGGGACCAATATGGAAAGAAAAACAGTCACCAGACAACAAAGGTAGAAAAAAATCATTTTATTTTCATTTTAGTGTTTGTAATATGTCCAATTTGAGAATTTACATTGGCTGTCTTATTTTGCACTGGGTATACTGGAGCTGTAAGAGCTTACAGAGATTATTTATCATGAAAAGAAATCACGTTATTTTTTTCTCCTATAGTACTATAATATTTTCAATGATGTCTGTTTATATGCGCCATGGCTGGTATAGGGGGTGTGGTTAATGTGGGTGTGGCTATCATAGGGGAAGAGCCATATGTGGTGACCCCGCCCATAATGAGTACCGGCACCTTTTTTTCTACAAAAAAAGCACTGATAAGATGATACCTTTTTTAGTGGAAATAACTTAATACATTTCTTGATTAGCTTTCGAAGGTTGCCCTTCTTCGTCAGATCGGAAATAAGCAAATGTGTTAGTTGATAGTATATGTAAGTGAAGCATCAAAGCATTTCAATGACAGTCTAGCAAGGTGGGGGTGGGTAGGAGGTATGCATGGGAACATCAAAGCATTTCATTTCATTGACAGTCTAACAGGATGGGTGTGGGTAGGTGAGAGGAGAGTGTTAAACAGAGAAATACAACTTTATGGTTTATAATGGGCTAGAAAACCCAGATCCTTGTTAAGTCCTGTCTGTTGGGTGTCAAAATATTCAATCATTCTGACTTCAAAAATCTTACGTTCCTGTATTGTTTTAAAGTTACCCTTCAGGACATACAGTGGGTTCATGTCAAGCAGAAGATATTATAACTTGTATTTGGAAAATATTATGATGTATATCTGCAGTACTATTTGTATGTTCAGTTTCTACTCAATAAACTTATTATAAAACTTAAAAAAAAAAAAAAAGTTACCCTTCAGGATTCTTACTGTGAAATCACTGGTGCAGTGTCCTGGTCCTGTAAAGTGTTGGCCCACAGGGGTGGGAATCTGACTGGCACCAGCTTTCTTCATGTTGTGTCTATGTAAATTGAATCTTGTCTTAAGCATCTGGCCTGTTTCTCCAATAAAGCATCCTTCGTTACATTTTTTACACTGAATGATATATACCACATTGGAAGATGAGCATGTGAAAGATTCCTTTATGTTGAATGTTTTTCCTTTGTGAATGACTGTGGGGTCCTGTGAAATGTTTTGGCATAGCTTGCAGCTGGATATGTTACAGGGAAACGTGCCCTTTTCTTTTTCAGTCTGTGTTGGGAGTTTACTTCTGATTAGCTTGTGTTTTAAGTTGGGTGGCTGTCAGAAGGCCAGCACTGGTGGGGATGGGAATACAAACATCTATATACAAGAAACCCACAGACAGATGCAGCTACCTCCACAACTCCAGCTTCCATCCTTCACATACAAAAAGATCCATTATTTACAGCCAAGCCACAAGATACCACCGTATCTGCTCTGACCCAGGGGATAGAGACAGACACCTTGAAATCCTGACCACATCCTTCAAACAGAAAGGTTACAACCCCAAAATAATCTCCAGGAATATTGCCTCCTCCCTCAAAACACCCAGGGAAAATCTGCTACAGTACAAAGAAAAGAAAGCCACAGACAGAATCCCCCTTGTAGTTACATACAACCCAGAGCTGGAGAAACTGAGGAAAATCATAAGAGACCTACAGCCTCTACTCCAGGAAGATGAATTACTGAAAGAGATATTCCCATCCCCACCAGTGCTGGCCTTCCGACAGCCACCCAACTTAAAACACAAGCTAATCAGAAGTAAACTCCCAACACAGACTGAAAAAGAAAAGGGCACGTTTCCCTGTAACATATCCAGCTGCAAGCTATGCCAAAACATTTCACAGGACCCCACAGTCATTCACAAAGGAAAAATATTCAACATAAAGGAATCTTTCACATGCTCATCTTCCAATGTGGTATATATCATTCAGTGTAAAAAATGTAACGAAGGATGCTATACTGGAGGAACAGGCCAGATGCTTAAGACAAGATTCAATTTACATAGACACAACATGAAGAAAGCTGGTACCAGTCAGATTCCCACCCCTGTGGACCAACACTTTACAGGACCAGGACACTGCACCAGTGATTTCATAGTAAGAATACTGAAGAGTAACTTTAAAAGAATACAGGAACGTAAGACCTTTGAAGTCAAAATGATTGAATATTTTGACACCCAACAGACAGGACTTAACAAGGATCTGGGTTTTCTAGCCCATTATAAACCATAAAGTTGTATTTCTCTGTTTAACACTCTCCTCTCACCTACCCACACCCATCCTGTTAGACTATCAATGAAATGAAATGCTTTGATGTACCCATGCATACCTCCTACCCACCCCCACCTTGCTAGACTGTCATTGAGATGCTTTGATGCTTCACTTATATATACTATCAACTAACACATTTGCTTATATCCGATCTGACAAAGAAGGGCAACCTTCGAAAGCTAATCAAGAAATGTATTAAGTTGTGTCCAATAAAAAAGGTATCATCTTATTTTCTTTTCCATGTTTTATTTTGTTTGATTTCTATTGATAACCTCCACAGGGGAAAATGTATCCTCTGCAGTGCACGTTGTCGTCCAGGTGGCCTCCCCGGCACCACGATCTGAAGATGCATGTGCATCCTGGCCCATTGCATCACTTCTAGTGAGGCTGCCACCATAGACCTCAGAACTTGCAGGTAATCATTGTCTCGAGGAACTGTAGAAGCCAGGAGATTGTGAATTTGTGTTTGAAATTTGTCGATCCAGCCTTGTGGCAGAAACACTCTGCCCACTCGAATGTCAAACTGAACCCAGAGATAAACGAGGCTCTGGGACGGGAATAGTTCACTACCAAACCTAGATTTTGCAGGAAACTGATGACTCTGGAGGTAACTCTTTTACTCTCCTGAAATAACTTTCCTCAAATCTACCAGCTGTTGAGATAGGGATAGACCAGAATTCCTTCCTTCTGTTATGCCACCACCACTTTGGAAAAACTTCGAGGAACTGTGGCCAATTCGAACAGAAGAGCGTAAAATTGAAAGTACTGCCTTAAGACAGCAAAACATAAAAACTGCTGATGAGCCTTTCTGACTGGAACATACAGGTAAGCTTCTGTGAGGTCAAGAGACATGATTAACTCCCCTAGCCGGACCACCACAATAACCGACCACAAGATAACTGGGTACCGTCAAGGCTCTTTTCACCTCCTTGAATGCAAGATAGGACAGAAGGTGCCCTCCCTTTTAGGCACTACAAAGTAAATGGAATAACTGCCTAAGCCGTGCTCTTCTTGAGACACTGGAACCACTGCTCATAACAGCCGAAAGTGCTGCAAGGTGTCCCTGATCATCCCCATCTTCCAGCGGGAACGATAGGGAGACTCTAGAAACCGCTTTTCTACAGTTTTTGCAACCACATCCAAAGCGGTTTACCTGGGGCAACGGAGGGTTAAGTGACTTTACCCAGAGTCACAAGGAGCTGCAGCGGGAATCGAACCCAGTTCCCCAGGACCGAAGAAACAGGTCCTGCAGAGGACATTCAAACTCCAAGGCATAGCCATCCTGAATAACCACCAGGATCCACCAGTCCGTGGTGATTTGGGTCCCTCTCTGGTAAAACTTTGTGAACCGTCCTAACTCCACCAGAGGTAACACCTTGTCATCTTCACTGGGATCTGTGTCCCTGACCAGATGAGAAGGCAGAAGACTCCCGGCCCTCTCAGTAACTGCCTTGAAAAGCCTGGGTCCTCTGAAAGAAATGGTCATGCTGGATTCCCTTGGGTCTGCCTGACTGGTACCGATGGGCTTCCCTAAAGCTACCTCTAGCAGAAGACCCCCTACCCAACCCCTTGGGCTTGTCTTCTGGGAGACAGGGAACGTTAGCATTACCTAAACCCTTAACCAGCTTGTCCAGTTCCTCCCCAAAAGGCATCAAAACTCAAAATGGGAGAGAACGGAGCTTAGACTAGGTAGCTACATCCACTGCCCATCCGTGAAGCCAAAGGGCCCTATGGGCCGCCACCATCAAGAACATATTCTTAGCCAAAGTGCTCAAGAGATTATACATGGAATCCGCTAGAAAAGAAGAACCCATTTCAAGTTTTGCTACTTCAGTAGTTACCATGGACTGATCCGAACAAGAGCAATGCAGCACGCATTCAGCTCATATGAAACAAACTCTGGCCACAAGACCAGAACCAGTGCAGAAAGATCAAAGCTACGCTTTCATAATGTGTCCATTTTATGGTCCTGCAGATCCTTCAGGGCAGCGCCCCCAACCACCAGGATGGTTGTCTTCTTAGTCACCAAAGTGACTACAGCATCTACCATAAGTGGTCTAAAAAGGAGTACCTATTACCCTGAGGATTGGGATATAGTTTATCCATTGCCCAGGCAACCCAGCATGGCCTGTCCAGACAATTCCATTCCTCATGAACAATCTCCCTGAGGTCATGATTAAAGAACTTAGGTCCTTGACCAAAGGGTCCACCTTCTCACTGTCCCCAGCATCATCTGGGGAATCTCATCTTCCCCAAAATTTTGCACAGACCAAATCTGGGCTATTAATTTGAATAACTCATCTCTATGAAAAATCCTGACCACAGAGGGGTCCCTTCCCTGAACTCCTATACGGTTAACTCCTCTCTTCAAGACCACAGCCCTCCTCAGACACTAGGGAGACTAGGTCATCCAGTTACTTTTCCTAGGCCAATCTGGCCCGTTTAGCCACTGATGGCATTTGAGAAGCCTGGGGCCTCTCTCTCCCTGCGGGATCCCCCACTTTCCATGCCCTAAACATAGCCCATACAAACTCCAGTGGGAAACCACACTCCCCCCTCCCCCGAGAAATGGCAAAACCATTACCACTGAAGGACTGGACAAATTTTCACTCACCAAACAAGGAGGGGTCTCAGCCACATGGGCTGCATCCATTACAGCAGAAGTTCCAACCAAAACCAGGCCAGGCGAAGAAGACGCTGTCTCTGGAGACAATACCGGTGCACTCTTTCCTTTCTCTCCTTCAGCATGCTCCTTATCTACGCCATCTGCATTCGCTGAACTCGGCAGTTTGGGTTCCCCACACAATGTGCAGGGAGCTCCCGGTACTTCCAATCTCTTTCGGCTGCAAATCTGTGCTCATCGCTGCTCTGATTCCAGAAGCTGAAGGACCCCCCCCCCCTCCAACAACAGCTGCCCAAGAAAACCATGGAGGACAGATTGCTCAGCTGAATAAATACTCTAGCACTAGCCCTGGAGTCAGCCAAAGCACACCAAAGTAAGCTTTTCTATTTAATTAAGCTGGTGCTGCTGGTTGAAATAAAATGGCACTCAAGGCTCCCATGCCAGTGTCACGAATTCAAGAAGTGAGCCATTGGGCCACTACCTGAGTATGGCTTGCAGCAGGTGAATCACCCAGGCTAGAACTGATACTACGCAATGCAGGCTCAGACTGCAGACAGACAAAGCTGGAGCTGGAAAGCCGGACTGGAGCTTGTAAGCAAGGCTGGAATTCTGGAACTTGAAGGCAAGACTTGGCTGGAACAGGAACCAGGAACAGAGCAGGCTTAGCTACAGCAGGAATCAGGAACAGAGCAGGCTTGGCTAGAAAACTGGACTGGAGCTTGGAAGCAAGGCAGGAACCAGATAGCAGGGCTTGAACTTGGAAACAGGTCTGAAGTTTATAGGCAGGGCTGGAACTTGTAAGCAAAACAGAGGAAACAGAAACAAACAGAGGCAAAACTGGGAACAAGGCAGAAGCAAGCTGAGGCAAGGCTGAGGACAAAGCAGGAACAAACTGTTCTTCTTTGTCCTTAAGCCTTGCCTCAAACTGAGGCAAGACTGAAACACAACTGGAAACAAGGCAAGAGACAAAGCAAGAACAGACAAGAAGCAAGGCTAGATAAGCAGCAAGAAACAAGGCAAGAACAGGCCAGAAGTGAAACAAATGCACACCGGCAAGAAATCACAAGGAGACCTTTTGTTGCAAAGGCAAAGTTAGACTGTCTCATCGTTCCTAAACAAAGCCCTCACTTATGACATCATGCCCTCAGAAATGAGGCTTGAAGCACACTGAATACCAGAATGAGGCTTGGAACACAGAGGAAGTGATAGCAGAGGCAACTGTGCAAGGAGGCAGCCCAGAGAAGTCGCAGAGCCTGACCACCAGAAGGGAAGGCGAGTCTGGATTTGGGGGCATGGCCACAGCTGTGACAAGCACAGCAGGAGAAAGAGAGGGGGAGGGACCTGGCTACCCAGGTGTAAAACCTGGGGTAACTGTGGCCCCCATGGACCAACAATCCAGCTAGAAAGTTCAGACCAACAGAACGGCCAGTACAAAGGTTAATTTAATTTAATTTTTTAAAGTAGGAACCAAAAAGCTCAAAACAAAAAGTATGCCCTCACAAAAACAAAAAAATATGTGCTCCTTCGGACTCAGACTCAGACACAGAATGTACATCCACTGTCTGCTGGAGACTAATACTGGGTGCCTGGCAATTGCAGAGAACTATTATACTAGTCAATGCTTAGATATTTAAGTCTCTATCTGCTGGTGGCATACATAACCCAAGCATTATCATCTGAACTGATCTGGAAGGGCCAACAAGGAATGTTCTATTTAAATTGACAGATAACACACCACGTTAATACATTATTAACATGTTCAAGGTACAAAACACACAGCTAGGCCTGAACACTGGACTGCTGCAGTCTTTTGCACCTTTTCCAGTATCTGTTCCAACCAGTGCTTTTTTTGTAGAAAAAAGGTGCCGGTACTCATTGTGGGTGGGGTCACCATATGTGGCTCCACCCCTAGTATAGCCACACCCACATTAGCCACACCCCTTATACCAGCCATGTCGCATATAAACAGACATCCTTGAAAATATTATACTAGTATAGGAGAAAAAAAATAATGTGATTTTTTTTCATTATAAATAATTTCTGTAAGCTGTTACAGCTCCAGTATACCCAGTGCAAAATAAGACAGCAGATGTAAATTTTCAAACTGACATATTCCAAACACTAAAATGAAAATAAAATGATTTTTTTCTACCTTTGTTGTCTGATGACTTTGTTTTTCTATCCATATTGGTCCGAGTATCTGATTCTGCTGCTCTCTATCTGCTCTCTTAACTCCATTTCCAGGGCTTCCTTTCCATTTATTTCTTTACTTTCCTCTTTTCTTCTTCATTTCTTGCCCTACATCCATAAGTAAAAGCTGTGACCTCCTCCGTGGAATTGAGTGGAGGAGGTATAACATGGATCCAGCTTTTGCCTATTTTCTCCATCCATGTTGTTTTTCTCCTCTCTTCCCTTTCCCTCATCTCCATCCATGTGCATCATCTTCTTTTTTCTTTCCTCACCTCCATCCGTGTCCAGCACTTCTCCTCTCTCATCCCCTCCATCCATGTTCAGTATTTCTCCTCTCTCTTCCCTCCCCTGTATCCATATAAAGCAATAATTCTCTCTCCTCTCTCCTCCATCCAAGACCAGCATTTCTCCTCTCTCCCCGCCAACTCCTACATCCATCCATGTCCAGAGAATCTCTCTCCCCTGCCCTCCCCTCTCATCCATGTCCAGCGATTCTCCTCTCTCCCCTGTCCTCCCCTCCCATTCATGTCCAGCGATTCTCCTCTCTCCCCTGCCCTTCATGTCCAGTGAATCTCTCTTCGCTGACCTCCCCTCCATGTCCAGTATGTCTCCTCTGCCCCCTGCCCTCCCCTCTCATCCATGTCCCACAATTCTCTCTTCCCTGCCCTCCCCTCCATGTCCAGCAATTCTCTCTCCCCTCCCCTGCCCTCCCCTCCATGTCCAGCATGTCGCCTCCCTCCCCTGCCCTCCCCAAGTTCCGGTGAACCAAAAGTGAAGGCAGCGCAGCAGTGCTTACTGAGGCAGGCACGCAGGCAGGTTCGTCTCCTCTCGCGTTGCTTCCCTCTTAGCGCTTCCCGCTAAGTCTCACCCGTAGCTGCCTCATAATTCCTGCAGCTGAGTTTCAGCTGCTGATGGGTTTATTACCACATGGAAACCTTCTGAGTTTGCCTTTGCATCGTCTAAGGTCCCTGGTTTGTTGGTGCTTTGTTGCACTTCTGCCTAGTCTGGTTTCTTGTATAGTTCCTTGTCTGATTCTAGTTAGTCTGTGTGTAGTTTAGCTTAGGTTTATTTGTTTATTTCCCTAGTCTTGTTTCTGGTCTGTATTCCTTGTCTAGTTTCTGTTTGTCTGTGTCTCTTGCTTAGTGGCTGCTCTGCAGCTTTCAGTCCTGTCTGTCAGTATTTGTACCCTGTTTTAGTGGCTGCTCTGCAGCTTTCAGTTCCTGTCTTTTAGTTTGACCATTTCCTGTTTTGTGTAGTATTGTCTGTCTGTAAGTCCTAGCCCAGTTTCCTGCCTTGCTGCCCATGTATATTCCTTTCCCCTCTGACCCTCAGTCCCTGTTCGGCCTAGTTGGTATCCAGTGCCTGCCCTGTCCGGTAAGTCCTGCCGGCCGCCTGCACCCAGGGGCTCAACTCCTGGGGAAGGGCGGTCAAGCGCAGGTGAAGTCTAGCTGTTTCTGTCAGAGTTCTGCCTTGTCTCTGGTGTGGGGTGGTTTTGTCTGCCACTGCCGCTCCTCGGCAGTGGCCCAAGGGCTCACAAACCTAGTTTCTGCTTTGAAAGCCTGACACTGCCCTTATCTGGAAATATAAATAATGAGTCTCCTGTCCAATACCAAACTCACCCTTTCTGAAGGCAAACTCCTTCAGTTCTCTTCCATCTATCATCTGCCACAAAAACTGCAACCCATATCTTTCATCCATCCCTAGCCATATTCAAATCCAGCTAAAAGCCCAGCCTTTTGAAGTTGCTTTTTAATACTTAACCTTATTCACCAGTTCAATATTTTTGAATTCTTAGCCAGTTGCGCAATCAGATAAGTGCTTCCTTCTTTATATTCAAAAGCATGCAGACTTGATGCCAAGTCTCCACTGTATGCGCTAGAACAGCAGCACGCCATAGAACTCTGAGCAAACTTGTGTGTCAACAGGCAACATAATGAGCACCTTCTTCAACTGTACCCATCTCAGTTTCTCTTTCTTCCTGAATCATACCCCACTAGCATAATAGCCCAATAGTAGGCTTCAAAATTTGATAACCCGTGTCCTCCATCTGCTTTAGTCCTACAAAGAATCTATGTTCATAAGTACATAAGTAATGCCACACTGGGAAAAGACCAAGGGTCCATAGACCCAGCATCCTGTCCACGAGAGCGGCCAATCCAGGCCAAGGGCACCTGGCAAGCTTCCCAAACGTACAAACATTCTATACATGTTATTCCTGGAATTGTGGATTTTTCCCAAGTCCATGTAGTAGCGGGTTATGGACTTGTCCTTTAGGAAACCGTCTAACCCCTTTTTAAACTCTGCCAAGCTAACAGCCTTCACCATGTTCTCCGACAACGAATTCCAGAGTTTAATTACGCGTTGGGTGAAGAAACATTTTCTCCGATTTGTTTTAAATTTACTACACTGTAGCTTCATCGCATGCCCCCTAGTCCTAGTATTTTTGGAAAGCGTGAACAGACGCTTCACATCTAGTTGTCATATTATACCAAATAAAACTTGAAGAAAATGATCCTAGGGACTGAATAAGGAAAATGTTGAAAGAGGTACAGTAAGCAAGGGAGAATATTCATCATTACCAGGTCAATCTAATCCAAATGAATCAGCTGATGCAGAAGACATTCCAACCTCAGCTGTAGCACCCTGGCACATCCATTTTATGAGAGAAATGGGTGGTATAAGTTCATATCTAGTTCATTCTTGATTTCCTTGTTGATCAGCACTATATTAGCATCAAGAAGCTATCCAGCTGAGGTAGGGGATGTTCCTAGATAACCAAACACCTCGCAGAAGATTAGGGATACCTCATCCTTAAGCTTTCTATAAAATCTGTGCAATATCCATTTGGGCCTGCACTGTTTCCAAATTGTAGTCTAGAAACTCAATGAACTTCTACCAAGATGTAACAGGAACAGCAAACAAGATGGGAGAGATAGAATATATTGCAGTAAATGAAAATTTAAATATAAGTATCTCTGAGACCTGGTGAAAGGAGGATATCCAGTGGGACACTGTCATACCAGGGTACAAATTATATCATAGTGATAGGGTAGATTGAACTGGTGGAGGAATAGAATTGTATGTTAAGGAGGGCCTTGAATCAAATAGACTAAAAATTCTACAGGACACAAAACACATAATGGAATCCGTATGGATTGAAATTCCATGTGTAAAGGGTAAAAAGATGCTAATAGGAGTGTACTACCATCCACTTGGTCAGGATGACCAGACAGATATAGAAATGTTATCAGAAATTAGGGAGGCAAACAAACTGGGGAACACAATAATAATGGGTGATTTCAATTACCATGCACACTGAAAGACAGCCTAACACAATCACACAGGTGATGTTTAAATTCAAGATAACAGGAATACCCTCAGAAACCAAGGCTCCCGCCAGGGTCTAGCCAGCAAAACACCGTTGTCTTAAAAAAGACTTTGTGTCTGTGACTTAATTTCTTTCATAGGGTATGTTTCCTGTTTCTATATTTATAAATTTAAAGCTCTCAAAGATTTAAACGTTAATCTTTAGGATAACTGAATCAAAACACATTACAAGCAACAGCATGGTCTATTTTCCTTAGATCAATCAATGCTGGCTTGACTCCCCCGCAGTGCATCTGCTGATTTTTACTTTTTCTATTTCAACAGGGCCCAATTCGTTTCACCCTGAAAGAGGGCTTCATCAGGAACCAATTCACTAAATTATACTGCCAGGGGTGAGAATTTCAGGGTCACTCAACCTCTATCTCTGCACAGGCAAGGAATACAGGCAAGTTCTGTCTTCCCGTTGTTATTCAGAAGAGCCTTGCTGGTCACACTACTCCTTTTGTGTGGGTAAATGTACATCAGGGCATGTTAAGGAGGTAAACTTTCTCGACGAAATCAAGGACTGCTTTATGGAGCAGCTGGTACAAGAGCCAACAAGAGGAGAAAAAATTCTAGACCTAGTCCTTAGTGGAGTGCATGATCTGGTGCAGGAGATAATGGTGCTGGGACCTCTTGATAACAGTGATCATAATATGATCAGATTTGATATCAGCTCTGGAGTAAGCATTTAACTTTCAAAAAGGAGACTATGACAAAATGAGAAGAACAATGAAAAATAAACATAGAGGAGCAGCTGCAAAGGTCAAAAATGTGCATCAGGCGTGGATGCTGTTAAAAAATACCATCCTGAAAGCCCAGGCCAGATATATTCCATGTATTAAAAAAGGAGGGAGGAAGGAAGGCCAAACAACTGCCAGCATGGTTAAAAGTGAGGTGAAGGAAGCTATTAGAGCTAAAGAAAATCCTTCAGAAAATGAAAGAAGGATCTGACTGAAAATAATAAGAGCGAAAGATGCTTTGATGCACACGAGAGGGCTCTATATAGAGCTGCACTTTCGCAACTGTGGCGAACGGCGATTTTTTATAGTATACGCTGGGGCATTGAATTCACTTCACGTACATCTTACTGTGTCCTTTCTTGACCCCTGAGGCAGGCGCTGTTTAGCGCCGAAACACGGCTCGTGTCGGGTCATCAATAAAGAACATTAATTGTCCCAGTCTTGAAGGCCCAGTGTTGCTTCTTTTCTTTGAATACTTTCTATGTATGCTGTATTACCCTCTCTATTTGTGTTATGTTGAAAATAATAAGAAACAGAATAAGGAATGGCAAGTCAAATGCATAGCACTGATAAGGAACGCAAAGAAAGACTTTAAAAAAATTATTGCGATGGAGGCAAAAAACACATAGTAAAAACTATTTTAGGTATATTAGAAACAAGAAGCTGGCAAAAGAATTAGTTGGACAGCTAGATGACCGAGAGCTAAAAGGGACACTCGGGGAAGTCAAAGCAACAGCGGCGAGATTAAATGAATTCTTTGCTTCGGTCTTCATCGAGGAAGATTTGGGAGAGGTACCGGTGCCAGAAATGGTATTCAAAGCTGACGAATCAGAGAAACTGAATCAAATCTCTCTAAACCTGGAAGATGTAATGGCGCAATTTGACAAACTGAAGAGTAGCAAATCACCTGGACCGGATAGTATTCATCCCAGAGTACTCATAGAATTGAGAAATGAACTTGCAGAACTATTGTTAGTAATATGTAATTTATCTTTAAAACCAAGCAAGGTACCAGAAGATTGGAGGGTGGCCAATGTAATGCCAATTTGTAAAAAAGGTTCCAGATGTGATCCAGGAAATTATAGACTGGTGAGCCTGATGTTGGTGCCAGGCAAAATAGTACAGACTATTATAAAGAACAAAATTACAGAGCATATTCAAAAGCATGGATTAATGAGACAAAGCCAACAAAAATCCTGCCTCACCAATCGACTACATTTCTTTGAAGGGGTGAACAAACGTGAATATAGGTGAGCCATCGATATTGTGTATCTGGATTTTCAAAGGGCGTTTGACAAAGTACTTCATGAAAGACTCCAGAGGAAACTGGAGAGTCATGGGATAGGAGGTAGTGTTCTATTGTGGATTAAAAACTGGTTAAAAGATAGAAAACAGAGAGTAGGGTAATGGGGTTCTGCAGGGGTCTGTGCTGGGACCGTTGCTTTTTAACATATTTATGAATGATCTAGAAATGGGAGTAACTAGTGAGGTAATTAACTTTGCTGACAACACAAAGTTACTCAAAGTTGTTAAATCACAAGAGGATTGTGAAAGATTACAAGAGGACCTTACAAGACTGGAAGACTGGGCATCCAAATGGCAGATGATGTTTAATGTGAGTAAGATCAAAGTGATTCATGTGGGAAAGAGGAACCCAAACTATAGCTACATGATGCAAGGTTCCACATTAGGAGTCACTGACCAGAAAAGGGATCTAGGTGTCATCGTTGATGATACGTTGAAACCCTATGCTCAATGTGCACTGGCAGCTAAGAAAGCAAATAGAATGTTAGGTATATTAGGAAAGGAATGGAAAACAAAAAGTAGGACGTTATAATGCCTTTGTATCGCTCCTTGGTGTGACTGCACCTCAAATACTATGTGCAATTCTGGTCACTGCATCTCAAAAAAGATATAGTGGAATTAGAAAAGGTACAGAGAAGGGCGACAAAAATGATAAAGGGGATAGGAAGACTTATTTATGATATTTATATCCCGCATTAGCCAGAGAGTGGCTTACATAACAAACATTATAGAGAAATACATTTTAGAAAGTTAACAGAAATTAAGATACATCATGTAACATAGTAAACATAGTAAATGACGGCAGATAAAGACCTGTACGGTCCATCCAGTCTGCCCAACAAGATAAACTCATTTTACATGGTATGCGATACTTTATATGTATACCCGAGTTCGATTTGTCCCTGCCTTTCTCAGGGCCCAGACCGTAGAAGTCTGCCCAGTACTGTTCATGTACTAAGTTCTGAAGCTAACATCGAAGCCCCTTAAAATTTACACTCCAGCCCATCCCTATCTATTCAGTCACGATCAGGGTGTAGACCGTAGAAGTCTGCCCAGCTCTCGTTTTGTTTCCAATTACCGGCGTCACCACCCAATCTCTGCTAAGATTCCACGGAACCATTCCTTCTAAACAGGATTCCTTTGTGTTTATCCCACGCATGTTTGAATTCCATTACCGTTTTCATCTCCACCACCACCCGCGGGAGGGCATTCCACATATCCACCACCCTCTCCGTGAAAAAATACTTCCTGACATTAGTCCTGAGTCTGCCCCCCTTCAGCCTCAATTCATGTCCTCTAGTTCTACCGCCTTCCCGTCTCCGGAAAAGGTTTGTTTATGGATTAATACTTTCCAAAAATTTGAACGTTTGTTATCATATCACCCCTGTTTCTCATTTCCTCCAAGGTATACATGTTCAGGTCAGCAAGCCTCGCCTCGGTATGCTTTGCATCGCAAATCCCATACCATTCTTGTAGCTTTTCTTTGCACCGCTTCCAATCTTTTTACATCTTTAGCAAGATACGGTCTCCAAAACTGAACACAATACTCCAAGTGGGGCCTCACCAACGACTTGTACAGGGGCCTCCTTTCTTCTGCTGGTTATGCCCCTCTCTATGCAGCCTAGCATCCTTCTGGCCATGGCCGATGCCTTGTCGCATTGTTTCTTCACCTTCAGATCCTCCGACACCAACACCCCAAGGTCTCTCTCCTGAGTCGAGCTTACTAATCTCTCCCCTCCTATCCAGTATCTCTCTTTTGGGTTTCCGCACCCTAAGTACATCACTCTACACTTCTTGGCATTAAATTTTAACTAGTAAACACTTCCGGGGTATAAATAATCCTTCGGGTTTTCTTCTCAACTTAGTGTACACTAACAAAACCCTAGTAACATAAAAGTATAAAAAATATATATCTACTACAGTGCCCCTGTGAAAAATGGTATATCTGTCAAACTAAACGAAGAATAAAAGATCGTATTGCAGAACATTTGAGCAATTTGCGTGTGCAGAAAAATGAAGCCCCATCAGTCATACATTGGGTAGACTCCAAACATGAACTACGGGACCTGTCATTCGTTGTGCTCTGGATATAACAAAAGAGAGGGAACGAAGTACAAACTAAAGTCCAAACAAAAAAACAGCACCACGGGCCTTTAAAAATGGAACACAGTTCTTTAATGAATGAGCCTTGACATTTGTTTCGTTATAGGCCAATTATAATTAATTATGGTATTTTAGCTAGTGACAAAACACCTTTAAAATTTGCATTTATCTTGTTATCTGCCAATCGCAATTAATTATACAAATGGCATTTTGAATAGTGACAAAAGGTTAACAGGGCTTTTATTTACTTATTTATTGTTTGGAGCTCTGGGTACACTTGTTTTGCTATCTGCCAATTTTATCTGTAACTGCTAATGCTACTTTAGTCAATGAAAAAACACTTTTGAATTTATTTATCTTGTTATCTGCCAATTGCAATCAATTACGCAAATGGCATTTTGAATAGTGACAAAATGTTTTTTTTTAAATTAAGATCAAGTAATGCCACTAGATATAATAGTTTTTGTTTTTTTTATATTTGAGGATTTATATATTTATTCATTTCTGTGCTGATTTGAATGTTTTTGAAGGTTTATATTATCAGTGTAATGTTTGAAATTTATTGTACATTTTAAAATGTTTTAAAAAAATTATTTTTGACCTGTTAGTTTTAAGCTTTTATGAATATGAAATTTAGTTACAACCAGTATTATATAATATGACCTTTTTATAAAATATATTATAAATAATTAAAATAAGCGTTTTAAACATATAATATTAATATAATATATTGTAGAGGAATATATTCGAGTTATTCCCCAAGTTTTCCACGTCATCACTGTGGTGAGTTACCATTTTTGTTCTGATTAATTATCCATTTATTTTCAAATTACTACATAATAATATATGAGAGAATGTTAAAATATTAAATGCTTTAGGTGTTTATATATGTATGCTTGATGAGTCTAAATATTAATCTTTGGTTTCATTCATTATATGTTAAAAAAATGTTTTAAATATATTATTTCTGTGTTTTGTATTCTATGTAGACCCCTGACGCAGGTGCTAGTCACCGAAACACGGCCCGTGTCGGGTCTTTTTGTCAAGGCTCATTCATTAAAGAACTGTATTCGTTGTGCTCTACCAACTGCCTTTGGATTTTAAGGGTGATATAGTATCAGCATTAAAACAAAAGGAGCAGCGTCTCATTTTTCAGTGGCGAACGGTAACCCGTTTAGGACTCAACAAGGAAATTGATTGGTGGGCTTTGATACACCTCCCCAACATTTAAAAGGGTAGGTGGAGTTAAAGGAATACAACTACTGCGCATATTCCGGCGTTCTAGCCGAACGTGTGAGAGGAGATTGTGCTGTTCCTGCCTGAAGGTAGCCGTTATATACTATACACTGCGATGTATTATTTAGGTGATAGCAAGGAAGAGATTTAGAACACATATAATAAGACTGTTACATACATTAAATACAAGTATTGCTCTTGAATTACTTTTTGGTAAATGTTATTTTTATTTTAGGATGGCGTTCCCCTGATGACGCTACGGCGAAACATGCTTGCATGTAGGGAACCAAGGACACATAACAACAGGGAACTGGTTCAAAAGCTCCACATTATTTTGTTTCACTGCACGATTTTTAAGCGACTGGGACTCCCACCAGCCACAGCTGAATCTACCTGCAAAGCACTAAGATAAGTGGTTTTCAACTGATCTTTCAGTTTGGGTGAAGGAATCTTTATATCATCAATAGTTGCTAAGCACAACATCTCAGGCAGGTAGGAGGTATAGTGCTAACGGGTACAACACATTTAAGGCTGCCAGTCAGTCTAGTGGTGGTTGCCCAGTCACTGAGCACTACTACTACTTGACATTTCTAAAGCGCTACTAGGGTTACGCAGCGCTGTACAATTTAACATAGAAGGACAGTCCCTGCTCAAAGGAGCTTACAATCTAAAGGACAAATGTATAGTCAGTCAAATAGGGGCAGTCTACATTTCCTGAGAGGTATAAAGGTTAGGTGCCGAAAGCAACACTGAAGAGGTGGGCTTTGAGCAAGGATTTGAAGATGGGTAGGGTACTTGCAAATGATAAAAAATAAAAAAAAATTACTTTCTTTTTGTGTTCTTTTCATACACTGCACTGTAGTAGATATATATTTTTTTATATGTTACTGGGTTTTTTTTAGTGTACATTAAATTTTAACTGCCAGACCTTCAACCATTCTTCTAACGTTCGGAGATCCCTTATCATTTCTACTCCCTCCAAGGTATCCACTCTATTGGTTATTTTCGTGTCATCCGCAAAAAGGCATACCTTTCCATCCAACCCTTCAGCAATATCTCCCATAAATATATTAAACAAAATAGGCCCCAGCACCGACCCCTGAGGAACTCCACTCACCTTCCTTTCCTCTGAGCGGATTCCATTTACCACCACCCTCTGCCACCTGTCGGTCAACCAGTTTCTTATCCAGTTCACCACTTTCGGTCTTAAGTTCAACCCTTTCAGCTTATTCACGAGTCTTCTGTGGGGGACCATATCAAAGGCTTTGCTGAAGTCCAAGTAGATTACATCTAGCGCACGTCCCTCATCCAGTTCTTTGGTCATCCAGTCAAAAAAAGTCAATAAGATTCGTTTGGCAGGATTTTCCTTTGGTAAAGCCATGTTGCCTCGGGTCCTGTAACCCGTCGGTTTCTAGAAAGTTAACTATCCTTTCTTTCAGCAGCAACTCCATTATTTTTCCTACCACTGACGTGAGACTTACCGGTCTGTAGTTTCTTACTTCTTCCCTGTCTCCACTTTTGTGAAGAGGAACCACATCTGCTCGTCTCCAAAGATCTAGTAAATAAATCTTTAAGAGGTCCCGCCAGGACCTCTCTGAGCTCCTTCAGTATTCTGGGATGTATCCCATCCGGCCCCATAGCTTTGTTCACCTTCAGATTCTCCAGCTGTTTATAAACACTTTCTTCCGTAAATGGCGCAGTATCCACTCCATTCCCAGACGTTCCCTCGGCAGCCAACCGCGGTCCTTCTCCAGGATTTTCCTCCGTCAACACAGAAGAGAAATAATTGTTTAGCATGTTCACTTTATCTTCATCACTCTCCACATAGCCATTCTCATTATCTTTCAGTCTCGCAATTCCATTCCTATCTCTTCTCCTTTCTCCAATATATCTGAAAAAGGTCTTGTCACCTTTCTTTACATTTTTTCTTCCGCTCGCGCTTTCGCTAGCCGTATTTCCCTCTTTGCTTCTTTCAGTTTAATCCGATGATCTTTTCTGTGATCCTCTCGTTGCGTTCTTTTGTATTTCTTGAACAAAGCCTCTTTTGCTCTTTTTTTTCAGCTACTTGTTTGGAGAACCATATAGGCTTCCTGCTTCTCTTGGTTTTGTTTACTTTCCTCACAAAAAGATCAGTTGCCATATTTATAGCAGCCTTTAGCTTGGACCACTGTTTTTCCACTTCTCCTACACCTTCACATGCCAACAGCTCCTTCTTCAGGTATTCCCCCATTTTATCAAAATCAGTACGTCTGAAATCCAGTACTTTGAGTTTTGTGCGTCCGCACGCCGCCTTTTTATCAAACCATACAGTGTGATGATCACTATTACATAGGTGGGCACCCACCCGGATATCAGAAACACTACCTCCATTAGTGAGCACTAGATCCAGCATTGACCCTTCCCCTCGTGGGTTCCATCACCATTTGTCTGAGCAAGGCACTTTGACAGGCATCCTCAATCTCCCTACTTCTTTCCGATTCCGCAGACAGGACGTTCCAATCCACGTCAGACAAATTGAAATCTCCCAACAGTAGCACCTCCCCTTTCATACCAATCTTTTTAATATCTTCTATCAGATCCTTGTCTAACTTCTCCGTTTGTGCAGGAGGTCTGTAGATAACTCCTGTGTAGATACAGGTTCCGTCTTCTCTTGCCAGGATGATCCATAAAGCTTCTTCTTTTCCCCACAGAAACCGCTACAGAAGCTAAGTATGAATTTATATTACATGAAAAGAAACTTCCCTATGAGGAAAGGCTGAAGTGGCTATATCCTTCAGCTTGGAGAAAAGACGGCTGAGGGGAGATATGATAGAGGTCTATAACATAATGAGTGGAGTGGAACAGGTAGACGTGAATCACTTGTTTACTCTTTCCAAAAATACTAGGACTAAGGGGCATACAACGAAGCTACAAAGCGGTAAACATAATTGGAGAAAATATATCTTCACTCAACATGTAATTAAACTCTGGAATTCATTGACAGAGAATGTAGTAAAAGCAGTTAGCTTAGCTAGGTTTAAAAAAGGTTTGGATAACTTTCTAAAAGAAAAGTCCATAAGCCATTATTAAGATGGACTTGGGGAAAATTCACCGCTTATTTCTACGATAAGCAGCATAAAATGTATTGTACTGTTTTGGGATCTTGCCAGGTACTTGTAACCTGGATTGGCCACTGTTGGAATCAGGATGCTGAGCATGATGGACCTTTGGTCTGTCCCAGTATGGAAACGCTTGTGTTTTTATCTAACATAGGCCTCTTGCTGTTTCTCAGTTATGAATTTTTTTTTTTTTGGGGGGGGGAGGAATAATACTATTTTTAAAAGTTGAATGTCCTGCAAAGCTGGGCAATCTTTATCAAGCTTCCTAAAATGACTTAACAAAACAAGCTCCAAATCTGGCAGGGATGTACACACACTATACTTAATGCATCCCATGATCTCACTATGGTTGCTGCTACTACCTGACATTAGAGAAACCGCCAACAAAGCATCCATCTTATGCTCATAATGTTTTCATTAATTAAACCACAAGGATTTCTTTCTCTGAATCACCTCCAGTTTCTTAAATTGTTCACAAGCAAGCCAGAGTTGCTTGTACACTCTAGGAGAAGCATGACTTTGTGTTTTTGTCCCAGCCACCTGGTTCTGATCTTGAGCTTCAAGGCTGCCTCCTTATTCATCTTATGCCGAGGACTTGCATACCAGTGATCCTCCTCACCTCAGCACAACCTTCAGTATTTTCCAATGCAAGAAAGGGTCATGTTCCCTAGGCCTATGAAATTCCTGAATTATTTCCATATCAGATCAAAACAGTCTTTTCTATGTAGTAAAGCATCAAAAACACTGAATGATTTTTATCAATTCCTCAAAGATGGCTTGAAATATTCTGAATCTGCTTCTCTTCATAAGATTTATTTTGTTCCTGTAAAACGCCAAAGAGCGGCATGTGAGTTGGAGAATGTTTGATCAGATTGTCTTTATATTTCTGCTGTATTTGACAGCACAGTAGAAGAACCTGCTGAGAGATCTACTTTGAATGTCTCTTTTGTTTTTATGCAAGACAAAGAAGCCCTATTTCAGTTATTCTTCAGTGTTGTTTGATGTGACTTTATGAGGGGGAAGATTGAAATCTTCCCAGATGTTTGCAAATGGACTCAGACCATGAGAGCAAGATTTCTGTCTTACCACCCCCAAGTCCTCTCTTTGGGAGCAAAATTTCAACTATATTATCCCTGTAAATGTATTGTTTTCTTATGCTTTTCTAAATATTTCTTATTGTTTTCTAAATATGCTTTTTATGATCCTTCACAGCTTCTTTTCTTCTTGGAGGGCAAGGGGACTGGTGCTGTTGGAATATCGAAGCCTTAGTTATACTGGACCTTTATCCCCTCCGAAGGGACACCACCTTGTAGTGGTGGAGGGGCTTCCATGTTTCAATGACTCAGAGGGCTATGCTGAAGGGCTACCCATATCAGACAGACCTCTGAGGAGAAACCAGACAAAGAGTGTCCCAAACTGGGAGAGTGGTGAGATGGTGACCTGGAGTTCATATGCCCAATGGCCTAGCTGCCCTCTGAAGTTCTGTCTTCTTTATGTAAATTTCCTCTTTGCAATTGCATTTTCCTTCAGGTTATCAATAGAAATCAAACAAAATAAAACATGGAAAAGAAAATAAGATTATGCCTTTTTTATTGGACATAACTTAATACATTTCTTGATTAGCTTTCGAAGGTTGCCCTTCTTCCTCAGATCGGAAAAAAGCAAATGTGGTAGCAGACAGTATATATAAGAGAAACATCAAAGCATTACTTTGACAGTCTGACAGAATGGGAGGGTGGGGGTATGCGTGGGGACATCAAAGCATGTCATTGATATTCTAACAGAATGGGTGTTGGTAGGTGAGAGGAGGGTAATAAACAGAGAAATACAGCTTTATGGTTTATAATGAGTTAGAAAACCCAGATCCTTATTAAGTCCTGTTTGTTGTGTGTCAAAATATTCAATCATTCTTATTTCAAAGGTCTTAAGTTCCTGTATTGTTTTAAAATTACCTTTCAGTATTCTTACTGTGAAATCACTGGTGCAGTGTTCTGGTCTTGTGAAGTGTTGGCCCACAGGGGTGGGGGCTTGACTGGCATCGGCTATTTTCATGTGATGTCTGTGCAGATTGAATCTTGTCTTAAGCATCTGGCCTGTTTCTCCAATATAGCATCCTTCGTTACATTTTTTACACTCAATGATATATACCACATTGGAAGATGAGCATGTAAAATAGTCCTTTATGTTGAATATTTTTCCTTTGTGAATGACTGTGGGGTCTTGTGAAATGTTTTGGCATAGTTTGCAGCTGGCTGTGTTACACAAGCACAGCCACATCTGAAGAAACTCATACCAAACCAGCCTTCTGTGGGCACATTCTACATGTTACCCAAAATCCACAAACCTGGAAACCCGGGCAGACCATTCATATCAGGTATTGGCACGCTCACGGAGGAAATATCTGGACTAGAGAGCTGCACGGGAACGGGGGTTCACGGGAATCCCGCGGAACCCGCGGGGACGGAGGCAGTTCCTGCGGGGTTCCCGCGGGGATGGAAGCAGCTCTGCGGTCTTCTCGTAGAAGTGTAAGCTGCACCAGCCTCTCATCTACTGAATACCAATTTCTTTGAGTGCTGTCTTCTCCTCCTCTTCTTCTTCCTTGCTTTAACAGCACAAATGTGGAAAGTCTTCCATTAAGGAGGTGGTAGAGTCACAAATGATGACGGAATTCAAAAAGGCGTGGGATGAACACAGAGGATCTCTAATTAGAAAATGGAAGTTATATAAAACCTAACCTTAAATGGCTGCATGTGTGTGGATGTGTCAAGTGACGCTTAGATGGCGACTCTGGCTGTGATGAACTAGGGCTGATACCTGGCAGCATAGGAGCCAACTTTTCGTAATTATTGGGGGTGCTAAGCCCAATGGAAATAACCCCTCCCTTGACACATACAAAGAATTTTCTCAATACTGGGGGTGCTCAAGCACCCACAGCACCCACAGAGTCGGCTCCTATGCAGGCTGGCAGACTTGTATGGTCTGTGTCTCATACATGGCAATCTGGTTTAGGATGGGCTGGAAAGGGCTTAGACAGCAACTTCAGTGGCTGGAACATGAGGACAGTGCTGGACAGACTTTTACGGTCTATGTCCCACAAATGAGAAGATGAATAGACTGGAGTGGGCTTCAACGGCAACTCCAGTAGTTGGAACATAAGGATAGGGCCAGATAGACTTCTGTGGTCTTTGTTCCAGAAACACGAAAGAAAGACCATAATCATGTATATAATATCACACTCATTGATTTAATGATGAATTGATCATGAGTGTGACTATTGGCAGAGTGGATGGACCGTTCAGGTCTATTTGCTGTCACTTACTATGTTACTATTAATCCTCTTTGCTGCCAGGCTGGTGCACAGACCTCAGCTCTGACACAGGCACGAGAAACAGATGTCACCTGACCTACTGGCACGTGCATGTGGCGACCTCTTAGCACACAGTGCAAGTGAATCGGAGACAAGTCTTAGATGTGCGCACCAGAGTGTTCCAACTTCCGTTCCTTCCTTGCCTACAGTGCTGTGGCTCAAATCCACAGAGAGACTGAGGAGCTGACTGGAATTTTCTTTTATATACCATTAAATTCTTACGGGGATGGGTGGGGATGGGTTAAATTCTTGCGGGGACGGGTTGGGATGAGTTAAATTTTTGTGGGGATGGGTAAAATTCCAGCGGGGACGGGTGGGGACAGGTAAGATACGGGCGGGGATGGGTAAGATTTCTGTCCCCGTGCAACTCTCTAATCTGGACTCATAGAGGGAATTCTGAAACCTCTCGTGCACAAAACTAACAGCTTCATACAAGACACCACAGACTTTCTGAATAAATTGAAAAATATCAAACAATTACCACCAAACACCCTTCTGGTCACGATGGATGTAGAATCACTATACAGCAACATTCCACATGCGGATGGCATAGCTGCATGTGGAAGACTCCTAAAAAAATCCACACTGGACCATCAATACTCACCAGAAACTATTACAAAATTAATCAAATTCATTTTAACTCACAACTACTTCCACTTTAACAATGATATCTATCTACAAATAATGGGCACTGCAATGGGCACCAGGACAGCACCCCAACATGCCAACCTTTTTATGGCTGAGCTGGAAGAGACATTTCTGAATACATACCAGACCAAACCTCTAAAATACTACCGGTACATCGATGACATTTTTATGATTTGGACGGAGGGGGAAGAAACTCTGAAACAATTTTACTATTCCTTCAATACATACCATCCTACAATCAGATTCAAAATTGACTACTCCCCAGAAAAAGTCAATTTTTTGGACACCACAGTTTCAATCAATGATGGCTGTATACAAACATCTATATACAAGAAACCCACAGACAGATGCAGCTACCTCCACAACTCCAGCTTCCACCCTTCACATACAAAAAGATCCATTATTTACAGCCAAGCCACAAGTTACCACTGTATCTGCTCGGACCCAGAGGATAGAGACAGACACCTTGAAACCCTGACTGCATCCTTCAAACAGAAAGGCTACAACCCCAAAATAATCTCCAAGAATATTGCCTCCTCCCTCAAAACACCCAGGGAAAATCTGCTACAGTACAAAGAAAAAAAAAGCCACAGACAGAATTCCCATTGTAGTGACATATAACGCAGAGCTGGAAAAATTGAGGAAAATCATAAGAGAACTACAGTCACTACTCCAGGAAGATGAATTACTGAAAGAGATATTCCCATCCCCACCAGTGCTGGCCTTCCGACAGCCACCAAATTTAAAACACAAGCTGATCAGAAGTAAACTTCAAACACAGACGGAAAAAGAAAAGGGCACGTTTCCGTGTAACACAGCCAGCTGCAAACTATGCCAAAACATTTCACAAGACCCCACAGTCATTCACAAAGGAAAAATATTCAACATAAAGGACTATTTTACATGCTCATCTTCCAATGTGGTATATATCATTCAGTGTAAAAAATGTAACGAAGGATGCTATATTGGAGAAACAGGCCAGATGCTTAAGACAAGATTCAATCTGCACAGACATCACATGAAAATAGCCGGTGCCAGTCAAGCCCCCACCCCTGTGGGCCAACACTTCACAAGACCAGAACACTGCACCAGTGATTTCACAGTAAGAATACTGAAAGGTAATTTTAAAACAATACAGGAACGTAAGACCTTTGAAATAAGAATGATTGAATATTTTGACACACAACAAACAGGACTTAATAAGGATCTGGGTTTTCTAACTCATTATAAACCATAAAGCTGTATTTCTCTGTTTATTACCCTCCTCTCACCTACCAACACCCATTCTGTTAGAATATCAATGAAATGCTTTGATGTCCCCACGCATACCCCCACCCTCCCACTCTATCAGACTGTCAAAGTAATGCTTTGATGTTTCTCTTATATATACTATCTGCTACCACATTTGCTTATTTCCAATCTGAGGAAGAAGGGCAACCTTCGAAAGCTAATCAAGAAATGTATTAAGTTATGTCCAATAAAAAAGGTATCATCTTATTTTCTTTTCCATGTTTTATTTTGTTTGATTTATATTGATAACCTTTAAGAGTGGACTAACACGGCTACCACACCACTCTACATTTTCCTTCACTAAGAGGAAGGGAACAACCGGCGGTCAGCCGCTGATGGCCAGTGTTTTGTCCCCTGAGCAGCAAGTGCGGGACCGCTGCGCATCGAACTGCCCACAGATGAAAGGGTTGGCGAGTTCTTTGATTAGCACCGGCGAAGGAGCGTCGACGCTCTCGGACCTGGAAAAACAACTCCATCGCTCCAGAATTATTCAACCACCATGTCCAAAGGAGTGGAGGAGTGAGTTAGAGGCATATGCTGAAACGGAGGATGTTTACAGCAGAACCCGAATCGGCGGAACCACTCCTAAACACCTCAAGAGAAATTATCTTGGAGTTTTTGGCTTCCGTGGAGGTTATACTGAATACCATCTGGAAGGCGCTTCGGGACCTAATGGCGGTAAGTAAATAACTTTGATTCAGATATGATCTTATTGGAGAGTTGCATGGACAATTTGACTGAACCCTCTGAGTGAAAAAATTGATATGACAGATGAAGTTTTGTACAAGTAAGAAGTGGTTGTGATCTTGAAAATGATAATGGACCAGAAACTTTGAATAATAAGGTAGATATTTTTGTGGATGATTAATGTCGAGATTATTGTTTTTCCCAGAGTTCCAGGTATGACTCCTAAAGTTTTCCTCAGAAATACTACTTTGAAAGGAGTGAAGCCTGTGAAAACTGGGATTGCTTTAATCAGTGGGATTTGAATTAGAGACTTGAGTATATGTATCGTTAACTAATTTCTAGTTTTTAAAAGAGAGAGAATGTAATCAGATGTATTATTTCTAACTAAAACCTGGACAATAAGTACGTTCTCAATGAAATGAATTGACTATGCGCCGTATTTGGTCTTGAGGAAGCCACCCAGATGATCAATGTGTAATAATGTATTAGATGAGTAATATCTGGGGATAATCAGGTTAATACCATGTTTTCTTTTTTCTGTTTACTGTTTAATTGATCTTCTTGTCTTATTTCACTCTCCCTATTTTCTTCACTTTGTGGTCTAAGAAAGAGAAAGATTGTATATAATCCATATATCTAGTTGGGATTGTTTTCTTCTTATATTGTATTAATGTGCAATCATCTCTGTATTACTGTTTGCAAGTGACCCTTGTAAAATGAAAAATTATAAATAAATGATTTAAATAAATACTGGACCTTTATAAGGATTTTCAGCTGGGACTACTCATATATATATTGTTAGTTATTCTTTGTATTTAGACCAACTTTCTTTGGAATATTGATCTTGTTTTCTCCCGATTGTGGTCTAATCTTTTCAGGTAGGAATGTTAATTAATTCTTATATTATTTATTTGTATTTTCATTTTATTCACTTGTTTTCCTTGATAGTTTGTAATTGTAATATATTTTGCAAAATTAAAAAAAAACACTGGATGATGATCTGATAGCTGGCTCAAACATCTCACGTTTCAAAACATGTGAATCTTAAGATTAGAGAGCATTGAAAGAAATCTAGGCGACTATATGAGTAAGAAAAAGTAAAGTCCTTGCAGCCAGGATACATAACCCTCCATATATCCTCTTCCTCTAGCTTCTCCAAAGAGAGCAACACAAGTGATCCCACCCACAGATCACATTTGGTTAACCTTATTAATCATGCAGATATTCTAGCCCCCAACCATGAGTAGTTTTAAGCCCCCTATAATCCAGAAGGTTATGGTTTAGTGTTATGTAAAACTCAACTTGATTGCCCCACACACATTAACCACAGCAAACTCAAAATCTGCAATATAACAGTGTAAAATAAGCTTGCTGTCAGGCTCTACAACTGACCCAAATACCCGTAAAGCAGGGATCTATATATTAGCCACAAACTCCTCTGCCCTTTAAAGTGTATGAAGCCAAGAAGATCTGACTCACCCAATCCCTCTGTAGCTTCTCATGTTCAGCCCCGAGACTGATGAGTTACCTGAGAAAGATTGTGCCTTCAGCCTTTTAAAGAACTGAAAGCGCTTTGTTTGTTTTATTGGGCTGCTTACACCCCTCATAGTAGAATTGCATATAATTTTCTTCATCATCCAAGGTCCCATCTAAACACACACTCTGCACCATCAAAGGTACAGACACCAGGACACCTCGGAGGCAGCAATACCCCTACCTATTTTTCAGGAACTGGGAACCCATACAACTCCCCTTCAACCCTACTACAACTCCACGGGGGAGACATAGCTGCCGACAAACACAGACCGGGCAGCAGAGCAGAAGCTGAGAGGCGCAGCTGCTGACACACGTGGTTAGCAGCGATGAGGCTGCTGTGCTCCGACCCACGGCCCTGACATGGATTGCAACCCTGGAGATTAAGTCGTCCTGGCCCGGGAGGGAGTTGACCCAGGGAGTGAGCGACGTTGATCAGGCAGTGAACGGAACGGGGCAGAACCACAGCAACATGGCGACTTGGTGTTCAGGCCTCGGACAGCCAGAGAAAGATCCCACACGAGGGGCCACCCCACCACAGAGAGTGAATCTGACGGCGGGGCAGAGAAGAGGTGGACATCGCGAACTACCCCTTCTGGGTCACAACCTCCACAAGATCTGCACTTCCTGGCTCTAGGAACTGTACCGAGCCGAGGCACAAGTGCTGGGGCAGCAGGATACCCCGAGGAGGCCTCCAGGGGCCAAGAGGCGAACCAGCGAGACAGTTCAACTGCTGCAGGAGGACAGACCAGTGGCAACCAGTAAAACAGCTCACCTGCTGCAGGAGCAGAGACCTGTGGAACCAGAGAGAGAGCTCACCTGCTGCAAGGGGAGTGGCCTGCGGCAGCATTGGAAGCACTGCGGACGCCCCTCACCCCAGTGAAGGAGACAATACAGCTGCTGCAGGAAGAGAGACCTACGGCAACACTGGGAAGCACAGTGGGAAACCCACAATCCATTAAAAGAGAAACTGTGCAGAAATATTTCCTCAAATTATTACTTTAAAAGGAGTGAAGCCTATGAAAACTGGGATTACTTTAATCAGTGGGATTTGAATTGGAGACTTAGGTATATGTATTGTTAAATAATTTCTAGTTTTTAAAAGAGAAAGAATGTAATCAGATGTATTATTCTAACTAATATTGGACAATAAGTATGTTTTCAATGAAATGATTTGACTATACACCGTATTGGCCTTGAAGAAGCCAACCAGATGATCAATGTGGAATAATGAATTAGACGAGTAATATCTGGGGATAATCAGGCTAATACCACGTTTTTTTTTTCTGTTTACTGTTTGATTGATCTCCTTGTCTTGTTTCACTCTCCCTGTTTGGTGGTCTAAGGAAGAGAATAGAGTTACCTGACTGAAATAATTCCTACATATTGCTTTCTCTGTATTTCCAGCAAGTTGTTTTGTCGCTTGTAAAAATTTGGTTATAAATAAAAAATTTAAAAAAAAAAAAAAAAAAAAGAGAAACTGTGGAGGCATCTCGACCAAAAGCCCACTCAGACCAACCTCGCTAAGCCTAATGGAGACCTCCTCAAGTACCGCCATGACCAACAAACACCTAACACGTTACGCCCTCGTCTGCAGCAGTACAGCCCCGGTAAGATTTATAAAAGAAAGATCTCACTTTATTCTTACTATATAAGGAGATCCAAAGACATCAACCTAAAAACACACCTACAGAAATATAACACCAGGGAGAGGCTGATCAAGTTGTGCTTCAGCAGGATTTTTTTCTTCTTTTCTTATCATCATGAAGTGGCCTTTAAATCTCTGCTTAGCCCTCCTGGGTTTTGGGATGGGCAACCTACCTTAGGTTCTGGCTTTGGTCACAGAGTGCCACAGGCAACACACCAAGCCCAACCCTCAGCATAAAACTCAAGCTCTTCTGAACCTGACTAAACATTCCTCTGTCTTAGAACACATTACCCATTCAACTCCTGCACCAGCACTTTACGTCAATGCAAGATCCGTGGTGAACAAGATCTTATTAATAAGGGAACTTCTTGATTCTTCAGATCTAGGCTTTCTGTTTTATTTCCGAGACATGGCTTACAGAAGTCAACAGCCCGATACTACCCCACATACCCACCTGGATACAACATTCTTCATTCTCCAAGACTAGGCAAAAAAAAAGGGGGGGGGGTGGCCTTGCTCTCATTTATAAGAGCTTTCTACATGTATCCTTAGTCAGTTCAGGGTTGTTCCCAGAACTAGAATATATGTTATGCAATAACACCAAAGAAGCCAGTCAGATGATAGCCATTATAGGCACTATTGTCAAAACTAGCTGTGCACAGCAATGCTAGACTTCTAAATACAGTGGCAATTATGAGATAGGATAAATCACAAGAAATATGAATCTGCCTTCTTCTCTACCAACTGTGTGAGACCCTTACAAGTTACTATATCACCTTATATAGTTTTGTGTGCTCAGCAGTACTTGAGCACTGTTCCTTCTAGGTGCATATCCTTCACTACCAACCCATCCTATATCCAGATGTGGCTGTGCACATAATTCTCAGAATTATAATATGAAAAGCACTGGAATTCAGGTTACATAAACTTTTTAAAAAACTACTGCTGGAAAAACACCCTTAGGTACCAGAAAAAAATGTTAGGAAACAAGCTATTAGACATGACTCCTAAAGAAAGAGGTCTAACTTAAGGCCCAGCAAATGCAGGTTTCTAACTTCATGGAATAAATCCAGAGGTCAATATTCCATCCTCATTCTTCTTGATCTTTCCGCTGCTTTTGACACTGTCGATCACAGCATACTTCTCAATACCCTGTCCTCACTTGGATTCCAGGGCTCTGTCCTTTCCTGGTTCTCTTCCTACCTCTCCCTCCGCACCTTTAGTGTTCACTCTGGTGGATCCTCTTCTACTTCTATCCCTCTGCCTGTCGGCGTACCTCAGGGTTCTGTTCTTGGTCCCCTCCTCTTTTCTATCTACACTTCTTCCCTTGGTTCATTAATCTTATCCCATGGCTTTTCCTACCATTTCTATGCTGATGACTCCCAAATCTACCTTTCTACCCCTGATATCTCACCTTGCATCCAAACCAAAGTTTCAGCGTGCTTGTCTGACATTGCTGTCTGGATGTCTCAACGCCACCTGAAATTAAATATGACCAAAACCGAGCTTCTCATTTTCCCCCCCAAACCCACCTCCCCGCTCCCCCCATTTTCTATTTCTGTTGATGGTTCTCTCATTCTCCCTGTCTCCTCAGCTCGAAACCTTGGGGTCATCTTTGACTCTTCTCTCTCCTTCTCTGCTCATATCCAGCAGATTGCCAAGACCTGTCGTTTCTTTCTTTACAACATCCGTAAAATCTGCCCCTTTCTTTCCGAGCACTCTACCAAAACCCTCATCCACACCCTTGTCACCTCTCGTTTAGACTACTGCAATCTGCTTTTTGCTGGCCTCCCACTTAGTCACCTCTCCCCTCTCCAATCGGTTCAAAACTCTGCTGCCCGTCTCATCTTCCTCCAGGGTCGCTTTACTCATACTACCCCTCTCCTCAAGACCCTTCACTGGCTCCCTATCCGTTTTCGCATCCTGTTCAAACTTCTTCTAACCTATAAATGTACTCACTCTGCTGCTCCCCAGTATCTCTCCACACTCGTCCTTCCCGTGCACTCCGCTCCATGGATAAATCCTTCTTATCTGTTCCCTTCTCCACTACTGCCAACTCCAGACTTCGCGCCTTCTGTCTCGCTGCACCCTACGCCTGGAATAAACTTCCTGAGCCCCTACGTCTTGCCCCATCCTTGGCCACCTTTAAATCTAGACTGAAAGCCCACCTCTTTAACATTGCTTTTGACTCGTAACCACTTGTAACCACTCGCCTCCACCTACCCTCCTCTCTTCCTTCCCGTTCACATTAATTGATTTGATTTGCTTACTTTATTTATTTTTTGTCTATTAGATTGTAAGCTCTTTGAGCAGGGACTGTCTTTCTTCTATGTTTGTGCAGCGCTGCGTACGCCTTGTAGCGCTATAGAAATGCTAAATAGTAGTAGTAGTAGTAGATTGCTCTACTCCTTATTTACTGGCTGCCAGGAGCCTGGACCAAGGCCAAATTTATTATATTGGAGGTCATTTCATCTGCCAAGTCCCAATTCTCTAGAATAGTCCTGGGAGGTCTAAATTTACATCTAGAGAATGAAGCTGATAAGTGAACTCACCATGTCTGGGGAAGGTCCAACCCATGAGCAAGGCTATACACTGGATTTCCTTACTTCTTATCCCACCAGCCTGATTGGCTCATCTAAATGAAAGCCTATACCATCACTTCCAACTAGACTTTACCATTAATATCCACCTGACAAGTCAGCCCAAACATCAACCTTTTAAGCTAATAACCTCCAGAGGGAAAATCAATGAATCCAGCTTCTGGACCAATTTAAAAGCCTCCCTTACCCTGAAATCCCCACGCATGAATCAGTAAAATCTGCCTGGGACACTAAAGTTGACACAGTGCTGGATAAAATAGTTCTGAAGTTAGGAAATCTCCCTGGTTTTCTGAAGAGCTCTCTCAGCTGAAACAGAAATGCCAAAACCTTGAAAAGCATTGGAGAAAAGCAAATCTACTGATATTTCCAACTGGAAAATTGCCTTTTGTCACTATAAACTAAAATTATCCAACTTCAAATGAAATTGCTAAAGCAACCTAGTGGGCCAGGATACCTTTGACAATAAAAAAACTATTCACCTTAGTTAGAAGTCTAACCTCCACCAACTCTGCAAATAAAATGCATCAAACATGTCCCTCCGCTCAAGAACTAGCTGACTAGAGAACAAGATCAATAAAATTATATCAAACCTAGCTAAAAGCAATCCATCAGATGAAAAAAAAAAACTTAAACACCTATGACTCTCAAGCCTGTTCTGGCTCAGACTCAACCAAACCAAACATGGGAAGTTTTTTTTAACCATTATCAGTTGAAGATGCAAAATCACTGCTACTGAAATGCTCACACTCGCATTGCCTCCTAGACAACTGCCCGGAGTTCCTGCTCCAAACCACTCCACCAGAGGTTGTTCAATGGCTAACTGTCTACCTCAATGAGCTACTAGACTCAGGCTCTCCTCCTTTAGATATGGGCAAAATTGTCCTCACACCACTACTGAAGGGCTCAGGGTTAGATATAACCTCTACAGTAAATCATCGCCCAGTGGTGATCATACCACTCTTTATGAAAATGTTCGATTCCTATGTCAGAAAACAATTTTCCAACTATTTGGACACAATTTCTATTTTACACTAGTCCCAGTTTGAATTCAGATCTGCACATAGCACCAAAACCCTGCTTTTACTGCTAACAACATATGTCAACCAATACCTAAGTAAAGGGAATCAGGCTCTACTACTTCAGTTTGACATCTCGGTGGCGTTCGATGCAGTGGATCATGAAATATTACTTGAATGACTGAATCAGATAGGAATAACTGGACCAGTCCTCAAATGGTTCAATGAATTCCTCTCAAACTGAAGCTACTCTGTAAAACAAAACAAACACCTTTCCAACTACTGGATTACAAAATATGGTATCCCCCAAGGATCCCCATTCTCCTATTTTGTTTAACTTCTTCATGTCTTCCCTCAGCTCAATACATTATACGCTGATAATATCATGCTCCTTCTACTGCTGACATTCTCACACAAGATCCAATCCAATCAGTAACAACCAGGATGAACACCATTCAGACCTTGGCTTTGGCAAACAAACTGAAACTGAATGTGCAAAAGACTAAGATCATTTGGTTCTGGAATCAAGGAGTAGAGGTCCCAACTTCAATAACACTATCCGACAGAACTTTCCCAGTTGAATCAGAAGCTAGAGTACTTGGGGTCCATCTAGACTCCTCCCTATGATTCTCATCCCACATAAACCAACTTTGTTCAAAATCAGACAACCACGTCTAATCTAATCATTCTCTGACCAAAAAGCCTTTGCGCTATTGGTCCAAATGCTGATTCTACTGCTTCTGGAGTACTGTAATGTCCTATTTTTTAGCATTAAGATTCAACATCATAAAAAACTGCAGATTACATAGAACACAGCAGCAAGATTAATTTTCAAACTGAACAGATACACTTACTACATTGGTTACCCATAGCTGAAAGAATTTGTCTAGTCTTTCAAATTCTGCAAGGTACTACCTCTGATGAGATAAAGATCAAAATTTATTCTTTCAGTCTGTTGGAGTGAACTTGCCTCGTTCACTCCAACAGACTGAAAGAACAATTTACCTTAGCCCCACTGTTCTACATGGGAATCCAACTTCAAAAGATCTTTAACTCGCTTTTCCCAGTATCAGGAATCTCATTATGGAACTCAATCCCTCTGGCTATTAGATCAGAGGCTACCTAACTCAGTTTCCGGTAGAGACTAAAAACTCATCTCTTCCCAAAGACTGTTACATAACAATCACCACTCTTCAATTGCCTGTCGGACTATAGAACTACAACATGAAACACCCATCACCCTCTCACCCTATAGCAGTGGTTCCCAAACCTTGTCCTGGAGGCACCCCCAGCCAGTCAGGTTTTCAGGATATCCGCAATGAATATTCATAAAAGTCATTTGAATACAGTGGAGGCAGTTAATGCCAATCTCTCTCATGTTGGGCAGACTGGATGGAGAGTTTAGGTCTTTATCTGCTGTCAGTTACTATGCACATAAGTAATGCCATACTGGGAAAAGACCAAAGGTCCATCAAGCTCAGCATCCTGTCCCCGACAGTGGCCAATCCAGGTCAAGGGCACCTGGCAAGCTACCCAAACGTACAAACATTTTATACAAGTTATTCCCGAAATTGTGGATTTTTCCCAAGTCCATTTAGGAGCAGTCTATGGACTTGTCCTTTAGGAAACCGTCCAACCCCTTTTTAAACTCTGCCAAGCTAACTGCCTTCACTATGTTCTCTGGCAACGAATTCCAGAGTTTAATTACGTGTTGGGTGAAGAAAAAATTTCTATTTGTTTTAAATTTACTACACTGTAGTTTCATCGCATGCCCCCTAGTCCTAGTATTTTTGGAAAGCGTGAACAGACGCTTCACATCCAACTGTTCCACTCCACTCATTATTTTATATACCTCTATCATGTCTCCCCTCAGCCGTCTCTTCTCCAAGCTGAAAAGCCCTAGCCTCCTTTGTCATTCTTCATAGGGAAGTCGTCCCATCCCCGCTATCATTTTTGTTGCCCTTCGCTGCACCTTTTCCAGTTCTACTATATCTTTCTTGAGATGCGGCAACCAGAATTGAACACAACACTCAAGGTGTGGTCGCACCATGGAGCGATACAATGGCATTATAACATCCTCACATCTGTTCTCCATACCTTTCCTAATAATACCCAACATGCTATTCGCTTTCCTAGCCGCAGCAGCACACTGAGCAGCAGGTTTCAGTGTATTACAACGATGACACCCAGATCCCTTTCTTGGTCCGTAACTCCTAATGTGGAACCTTGTATGACGTAGCTATAATTTGGGTTCCTTTTTCCCACATGCATCACCTTGCACTTGTTCACATTAAACGTCATCTGCCATTTAGCCGCCCAGTCTCCCAGTCTCGTAAGGTCCTTCTGAAATTTTTCACAATCCTGTCGTGAGTTAACGACTTTGAATAACTTTGTGTCATCAGCAAATTTAATTATCTCGCTGGTTACTCCCATCTCTAAATCATTTATAAATATATTAAAAAGCAGCGGTCCTAGCACTGATCCCTGAGGAACCCCACTAACTACCCTTCCCCATTGCCCATTTAACCCCACTCTCTGTTTCCTATCCTTCAACCAGTTTTTAATCCACAATAGGACATTTCCTCCTATCCCATGACCCTCCAATTTCCTCTGTAGGCTTTCATGAGGTACCTTATCAAACGCCTTTTGAAAATCCAGATACACAATATCAACCGGCTCCCCTTTGTCCACATGTTTGTTTACTGCTTCAAAGAATTGAAGTAAATTGGTCAGGCAAGATTTCCCCACACTATGCATATTCATTGCAGATATCCTGAAAACCTGACTGGTTGGGGTGCCTTCAGGACCAGGTTTGGGAACAACTGCCCTATAGTGTTACATAACATTGTATCTAACCAACTAGGTTGGTTGTATAAAACCTGAACTGAATTGAATTTCATGTGCAAGCCCGTCAGTGATTTTATTAGATTTAACTTTCTCAACCAAACTTGCAACCATAACAATAACTTATCTCCTCAGTCCAAACACAGTCCATCCCTCTTTCCTAGCCACCCCGCCCCCTTCAGCACTGGGAGCCACCTCCCCCATTCCAAATGTCCTTGGGGGAACCAACAAGCTGCCCCTTGAAAGAGACAGTTGAGATGCCATCAGGTGGGAAACCGACCTCAGCACTCACCTCCTCTCAGCATGCTCTATTCTATACCACAACCGCCTATTCCCACCATCAAAGACCCCTCTCTCTTCTCACTCCCTACCAAACCCACTCCTCTTCCAAACTATAACTAAACCACACCTCTCTTCTCATCCACAGCCAGATCACATAAAACCTTTACCTCTGTTACAGCTAATCCCAATTTAGGACTCATATAATCCTCCCCCTTATAAATACACCCTACTCCAATGACGCAACACCTCGAAGCCCCCAAAACACCATACATACCAGAGCAACAATATAACCAACAGCAAACCTCCACAGTTAGTCACTGACTTCCAGCAAACCCTCCCTCACTCCACCCATCCCCATACCCCATGAACACCATTTCACAAAGACTTCCACATGAATGGCCTTCACTTAGAAAAAACAACCACAAGTAAGGATAAAGAAACAAAAAAAATATAGCAAACAACACAGTCAATATCAAATGAATATCAGACCATCATTATATATATGTCCCAATCATCTAGCACACCAATAGCTTAAGTCCTTTTCTGAACTCGGGTGTACAGATTCCACTGATTTTACAAATTGCTTTGTTGTGCTCACTGAAGTAAATATCTGTGTCTGTTCCTCATGTTGAACACACAGCTGGGCAAGATACAAAAGCACATAAAAAAGCTAAGCTCTCTTGGGACCATATTGGCTTGTTACATTTTCTAGTCACTTGCACTTAAGTTCCATAGAAAAATCTTGAAAAATGAAGAAAATGTTCTGATATCAGAGTTCACTGGGCTTCAGTTAGTGTCTATTATACATACTTGGTCTGCAAAATTGTGAAAACAGCCGCAGTGAGCCTGCCATGAGTCGGAAAGCGCAGGGTACAAATGTAACAAAAATAAAAATAATTGCTGTCTTGGATTGTCCGGATCTTTTGGGAATTGGGTCAGGGCCCAAAGGTCCTGGTATAGCTTGATCTTGCCTCCAGCTATCTTGATCTTTAATCCTTTAGTGTCCAATGTTCCCATCAATCCGTTCCCATATGGCTTATGCCGGGAACATTGAACACTTAACACAGCTGGCAGCCAATGCACAAAGAATATGACTAGATTAGAATGCTCAGTCTTCTCCGGGTGCCCCACCACATAGATGATATCCCTCCTGCTATGATACCCTAAATCAATTCATCGCTCCTCTCCTGTAACATCTTCTGCCCCCTGCTTCAGGACATCAATTTTGCAGAAGGCCTCAGTGATGATACCTGTAGCTCCTCAATGTGCTCCTCCACAGTATCTATCACAATTAATTGACCAAAATGTTCTTCAAGGTGGGGGCAAACAGTGTCCAAATGAACCAACCCAATGCTCAAATAAAGCTTTTTAGTTCATTTAAATATTAAGAAGTTAGCAGGCTCGTGTAAGTTTTATGAGACCTCAGCAGCGACTTGTTTCACAAGGGCCCTCTACCCTTGACTTGCCTGCCTCTTCAAAGGTCTACAACTTCCTTACATCTATTTATATTCAAACTTATCATATTTTTTTCACACTTTTTATCATTTCAATTAAAATACAGAATCAATGCTATTTAGCTTAAGCATGTAGATTCACTTTGTATAGGACCGCTAATTTGGATATAAATTAATAAATGCGAACTTCTTAATATTTAAATTAACTAAAAACCTTCACCGTATTTATGCATGCTGAAGACTCACCCACCAAAGCAACCATTTGAGCCACCTTCCCCCTACTACAATATCAAGCCCGGAATCCAGATGATAACCAACCCTTAACTGCTTTAACCAATTTGAGCAACAAGGCCATATTTTGTGCTAATTCCTCCTCCTCTATAAAGTCACCCTCAGCTAGGGCCTGGTTTACCAGCATGCGTTTCTTGAAAAGACTTTTTTGCTTTAATGACTATTGGGCTCATTTTCGAAAAAGAAGGACGTCCATCTTTCGACATAAATCGGAAGATGGACGCCCTTCTCCCAGGGACGTCCAAATCGGTATAATGGAAACCAGATTTTGGACGTCTCCAACTGCAGTCCGTCACAAGGACGTCCAAAGTTCAAGGGAGCGTGTCGGAGGCATAGCAAAGGCGGGACTTGGGCGTGCCTAACATCTGGATGTCTTTGACTTGTAATCGAAAAAAACAAGGACGTCCCTGACGAACACTTGGACATTTTCACCCGGACGTGTTTTTCTTACGAATAAGGCACAAAAAGGTGCCCAAAATGACCACCGGAGAGAATCGGGGATGACCTCCCGTTACTCCCCCAATGGTCACTAACCCCTCCCACCCTCAAAAATATGTTATGCCAGCCTCAGATGTCATACTCAGGTCCATGACAGCGCATGCAGGTCCCTGGAGCAGTTTTAGTGGGTACTGCAGTGCACTTCAGACAGGTGGGCCCAGGCCCATACCTAGGGTTACCATATGTCCGGATTTACCCGGACATGTCCTCTTTTTGAGGACATGTCTGGGCGTCCGGATGGGTTTTGCCAGTCCGCCCTTTTGTCCGGATTTCTGGACAAACGGGCAGGTGGAGGGCCTATCCTAGCCTCCCCTTACTTGCTATCTACTGCCCTGGTGGTCTAGTGACCTCTTCGGGGCAAGAAAAAAAAAAAGAGTCCCCTCTTTCCTGCCCGGAGCTCTGTCCTTGCTCTGCATCCTATTGCTGTGACAGTCTCGGGATTCAAAATGGCTGCCGAGAGTTGACGCGGCCTTGCGAGACTTCAACTTTCGGCGGCCATTTTAAATCCCGAGACCGTCACAGCAACAGGATGCAGGGCAAGGACAGAGCTCCGGCCAGGAAAGAGGGGGCTCTTTCCTGCCCCGAAGTGGTCACTAGACCACCAGGGCAGTAGATAGTAAGTAAGGAGAGGGGAGGGGAGGTGACCCAGGGGAGGGAAGGTGACGAGGGGGCAGGGGAGAGAACTATGTGACCCGGGGGAAGGGGATTATGTGACAGGGGGCAGGCCGTGGATGTGAAAGGGGAGGGGCAGGGGCGGGGCAGGATGTGTCCTCTTTTTGAGAGGATAAAATATGGTAACCCTACCCATACCCCCTCCTCACCTGTTACATTTGTGAAGGAAAGAGCGAGCTCTCCAAAACCCACCGTACCCATACAGTGGGGGAAATAAGTATTTGATCCCTTGCTGATTTTGTAAGTTTGCCCACTGACAAAGACATGAGCAGCCCATAATTGAAGGGTAGGTTATTGGTAACAGTGAGAGATAGCACATCACAAATTAAATCCAGAAAATCACATTGTGGAAAGTATATGAATTTATTTGCATTCTGCAGAGGGAAATAAGTATTTAATCCCTCTGGCAAACAAGACCTAATACTTGGTGGCAAAACCCTTGTTGGCAAGCACAGCGGTCAGACGTCTTCTGTAGTTGATGATGAGGTTTGCACACATGTCAGGAGGAATTTTGGTCCACTCCTCTTTGCAGATCATCTCTAAATCATTAAGAGTTCTGGGCTGTCGCTTGGCAACTCGCAGCTTCAGCTCCCTCCATAAGTTTTCAATGGGATTAAGGTCTGGTGACTGGCTAGGCCACTCCATGACCCTAATGTGCTTCTTCCTGAGCCACTCCTTTGTTGCCTTGGCTGTATGTTTTGGGTCATTGTCGTGCTGGAAGACCCAGCCACGACCCATTTTTAAGGCCCTGGCGGAGGGAAGGAGGTTGTCACTCAGAATTGTACGGTACATGGCCCCATCCATTCTCCCATTGATGCGGTGAAGTAGTCCTGTGCCCTTAGCAGAGAAACACCCCCAAAACATAACATTTCCACCTCCATGCTTGACAGTGGGGACGGTGTTCTTTGGGTCATAGGCAGCATTTCTCTTCCTCCAAACACGGCGAGTTGAGTTCATGCCAAAGAGCTCAATTTTTGTCTCATCTGACCACAGCACCTTCTCCCAATCACTCTCGGCATCATCCAGGTGTTCACTGGCAAACTTCAGACGGGCCGTCACATGTGCCTTCCGGAGCAGGGGGACCTTGCGGGCACTGCAGGATTGCAATCCGTTATGTCGTAATGTGTTACCAATGGTTTTCGTGGTGACAGTGGTCCCAGCTGCCTTGAGATCATTGACAAGTTCCCCCCTTGTAGTTGTAGGCTGATTTCTAACCTTCCTCATGATCAAGGATACCCCACGAGGTGAGATTTTGCGTGGAGCCCCAGATCTTTGTCGATTGACAGTCATTTTGTACTTCTTCCATTTTCTTACTATGGCACCAACAGTTGTCTCCTTCTCGCCCAGCGTCTTACTGATGGTTTTGTAGCCCATTCCAGCCTTGTGCAGGTGTATGATCTTGTCCCTGACATCCTTAGACAGCTCCTTGCTCTTGGCCATTTTGTAGAGGTTAGAGTCTGACTGATTCACTGAGTCTGTGGACAGGTGTCTTTCATACAGGTGACCATTGCCGACAGCTGTCTGTCATGCAGGTAACGAGTTGATTTGGAGCATCTACCTGGTCTGTAGGGGCCAGATCTCTTACTGGTTGGTGGGGGATCAAATACTTATTTCCCTCTGCAGAATGCAAATAAATTCATATACTTTCCACAATGTGATTTTCCGGATTTAATTTGTGATGTGCTATCTCTCACTGTTACCAATAACCTACCCTTCAATTATGGGCTGCTCATGTCTTTGTCAGTGGGCAAACTTACAAAATCAGCAAGGGATCAAATACTTATTTCCCCCACTGTATATAGCTGCCCCCCTTCACCCGTAAGGGCTATGGTAGTGGTGTACAGTTGTGGCTAGTGGGGTTTGGGGGGCTCAGCACACAAGGTAAGGGAGCTATGTTCCTAGGAGCATTTTATGAAGTCCACTGCAGTGCCCCTAGTATGCCTGGCTGGTGTTCTGGCATATCAGGGGGACCAGTGCACTACAAATGCTGGCTCCTCCCACGCCCAAATGGCTTGTATTTCGACGTTTTTGGTTTCAAAAATCGTTGAAAGTCAGAAGTCCATGTCTAGGGACGTCCAAATTTAAGCATTTGGACGTCTCTGATAGTATTTTCAAAATGAAAGATGGAGGTCCATCTTGTTCCGAAAATATGGGCTTCCCCGCCCCTGGTTCCCCGTTTTGCAAGGACGTCCAAATCGCAACTTGAACGTTTCTTTTGAAAATGCCCCTCCATGTCTACTCATAACACCAGTACTTCAGGATCAATATGCCTACCAGAGAAATACTAGTAACAGCTAAATACAAACATACTCATTTCTGAAAGTTCAGCAGTTGGCACACCCCCAACTGGCCTGTTTGTTGCCATGCTGCTGAATGGACAAAGTACTATAATATTATAGAGCAATGTCCTATAATTGATTTAAAAAAAACCCAAAATTAAAATTAGAGACCCCCCTGCCTTCCCATGTACACTTACTGATCTCATCTATCACCACAGTGTTATCCATTGCCACATGAACAGCCAATGAGCTCCAGGAATCAAATGCTGCCAGCTTTCTGAGAAATAAAAAGGAAAATTAGTATCCAGATCATCAACTAAAAATAAATAAATAAATAAATAATAGTTTCTTAAAATCACTCAAACTTTTGCCTCAAATAAAAGGTAAAGGCAGATACATCCCTGTTAAAGCTCAGACCATTCTTTACAATGCATCTGCAATAAATGGAAGAGGAATCTGGTTGTGAGTAGTTCACAACCCTCCTAAACCCTTGTCCATTCAGCACAAGATGTTGTGGAGCATACACAGTTCTTCCAAGCTCCTGTTTCTCTCGGGCAGCTCACAGTTCTACCAAGTCACTGCCCCTCCAGAAGCAGATGGCGTAGGAAGCTTATAGCATTTACAAGACCCTGCTCCAGCAGGAAAGCGAAGATACTTAACCTGTGGCAGGCATTCTCCGAGGACAGCAGGCTGATTGTTCTCACTGATGGGTCGGCGTCCATGGCAGTCCAGGAACGGAGGATTTTTCCAGCAAAAATCAAAAAAGCTTTAAGACAGCTTCTGGAGCGCGAGGGACAGTATTCACAATGGAGAATGGTAGTTAGTGGGGTTCCTCAGGGGTCTGTGCTAGGACCGCTGATTTTTAATATATTTATAAATGATTTGGAGATAGGAGTAACTAGCGAGGTAATTAAATTTGCTGATGACACAAAGTTATTCAAAGTTGTTAAATCGCGACAGGATTGTGAAAAATTACAAGAGGACCTTACAAGACTGGGAGGCTAAATGGCAGATGACGTTTAATGTGAGCAAGTGCAAGGTGATGCATGTGGGAAAAAAGAATCCGAATTATAGCTACGTCATGCAAGGTTCCACATTAGGAGTTACGGACCAAGAAAGGGATCTGGGTGTCGTCGTCGATAATACACTGAAACCTTCTGCTCAGTGTGCTGCTGCGGCTAGGAAAGCGAATAGAATGTTGGGTATTATTAGGAAAGGTATGGAAAACAGCTGTGAGGGTGTTATAATGCCGTTGTATCGCTCCATGGTGCGACCGCACCTTGAGTATTGTGTTCAATTCTGGTCGCCGCATCTCAAGAAAGATATAGTAGAATTGGAAAAGGTGCAGCGAAGGGCGACTAAAATGATAACGGGGATGGGACGACTTCCCTATGAAGAAAGATTAAGGAGGTTAGGGCTATTCAGCTTGGAGTAGAGATGGCTGAGGGGAGACATGATAGAGGTATATAAAATAATGAGTGGAGTGGAACAGGTGGATGTGAAGCGTCTGTTCACGCTTTCCAAAAATACTAGGACTAGGGGGCATGCGATGAAACTACAGTGTAGTAAATTTAAAACAAATCGGAGAAAACGTTTCTTCACCCAACGTATAATTAAACTCTGGAATTCATTGCCGGAGAAAGTGGTGAAGGCGGTTAGCTTAGCAGAGTTTAAAAAGGGGTTGGACGGTTTCCTAATGGACAAGTCCATAAACTGCTACTAAATGGACTTGGGAAAAATCCACAATTCCGGGAATAACATGTATAGAATGTTTGTACTTTGGGAAGCTTGCCAGGTGCCCTTAGCCTGGATTGGCCGCTGTCGTGGACAGGATGCTGGGCACTATGGACCCTTGGTCTTTTCCCAGTATGGCATTACTTATGTACTTATGACTCGCACTGAGTATGCGCTGCCATCTTCCCGCCCGCGGGCATTCGTTCCCGCCTCAGTTATATCAAAAAGCAAATAAAGAACAACAACAACTCCAAAGGGGAGGTGGGCGTGTTGGTGAGAACAATCAGCCTGCAGTCCTCTGTAATGTATTTCCAAGGAGAGGTGAGCCCTTGTACTCGATGAAGAAAATCTCTTACCGGGCTGTCGGCCAAAACCCTGAGTCCTCCCTGTGCCTCCCACCGTTCCCCAGGAGTTGAGCTCCTGAGTGCGAGTAGCCAGCTACAGAGAGAACAAAGTCCAGCACAAAGTCCACAGGGTTAGACCTAGCAGCAGATAACAGCAAAAACCAGGGCTAGGCAAAGGTAGTACCAGGCAGCGGTCAAAAGCAGGTCCAGAGACCGGCAGAGTTCAGAACCAGGCATAGGTCAAGAGCAGGTCCAGGAACAGGCAGCGGTCAGTACCAGGCAGCGATCAAGAGCAGGTTCAGGAACAGGCAGCGGTCAGTACCAGGCAGCGGTCAAGAGCAGGTCCAGGAACAGGCAGAGATCAGAACCAGGCATCAGTCAGAAGTAGATCCAGAAGCACTGCAACTATCCAGCGAACTGAGTAGAAGCCGAAGCACAGATGGACTGAGGGCAGAGCCTTAAATAGAGAAGGAATTAGGCTCAACCAAGCACAGCTGAAAACAAGATGGCAGCCCCCATCGGATACACCCTACGACCAAATAAGGGCTTCCTTCCTGAAGCTGCCACACTCCAAGATGGCTGCCCTGGCTTAATAGAACCTCTAATAAGATGGTCGCCAAAACCTGGAATAGGCCCAAATCCAAGATGGCCGTCTGATCCTCCAGTGCCCATACTTGCAAAGACAGGGAACATGACATCCTCGGAGAATACCTGCTACAGGTAAGTATCTTCACTTTCTCAGAGGACAAGCAGGCTGCTTGTTCTCACTGATGGGGTATCCCTAGCCCCCAGGCTCACTCAAAACAACAAAAAAAGGTCAATTGGGCCTTGCAACGGCGAGGACATAACAAAGATTGACCTACGAAGAAACATCTAACTGAGAGTGCAGCCTGGAACAGAATAAAAATGGGCCTGGGGGGTGGAGTTGATTCTAAACCCGGAACAAATTCTGCAGCACCGACTGCCTAAACCGACTGTCGCGTTGGGAATCCTGCTGAAGGCAGTAATGAGATGTGAATGCGTGGACCGATGACCACGTCGCAGCCTTGCAAATCTCTTCTATAGTCGCTGACTTCAAGTGAGCCACCGACGCTGCCATGGCTCTAACACTATGAGCTGTGACATGACCCTCAAGAGTCAGCCCAGCTTGGGCATGTGTGAAGGAAATGCAATCTGCTAGCCAATTGGAAATGGTGCGTTTCCTGACAGCAACTCCCCTTCTGTTGGGATCGAAAGAAACAAACATTTCGGCAGACTGTCTGAAGGGGCTTATCCGCTCCACATAGAAGGCCAATGCTCTCTTGCAGTCCAATGTGTGCAACTGACGTTCAGCAGGGCGGGTATGAGGACGGGGAAAAAGTGTTGGCAAGACAATTGACTAGTTCAGATGGAACTCCGACAACACCTTCGGCAAGAACTTAGGGTGAGTGTGGAGGACTACTCTGTTATGATGAAATTTAGTATAGGGAGCATGGGCTACCAAGGCTTGCAGCTCACTAACTCTACGAGCTGAAGTAACAGCCACCAAGAAAATGACCTTCCAGGTCAAGTACTTCAGATGGCAGGAATCCAGTGGCTCAAAAGGAGGTTTCATCAGCTGGGTGAGAACGCCGTTGAGATCCCATGACACTGGTGGAGGTCTGACAGGGGGCTTTAACAAAAGCAAACCTCTCATGAAGCGAACAACTAAAGGCTGTCCAGAGATAGGCTGACCTTCCACACATTGATGGTAAGCACTAATCGCACTAAGATGAACTCTTACTTGAACTCTTAGGGAGCTGGTCTTGAGACCAGACTCTGAAAAGTGTAGAAGGATTTCAAGCAGGGTCTGTGTAGGACAAGAGCGAGGGTCTAGGGCCTTGCTGTCACACCAGATGGCAAACCTCCTTCATTTAAAAGAGTAACACCTCTTCGTGGAATCTTTCCTGGAAGCAAGCAAGACTCGGGAGACACCCTCAGAAAGACCCAAGGAGGCGAATTCTACGCTCTCAACATCCAGGCTGTGAGGGCCAGAGACTGGAGGTTGGGATGCAGAAGCGCCCCCTCGTTCTCAGTGATGAGGGTTGGAAAATACTCCAATCTCCACGGTTCTTCGGAGGACAACTCCAGAAGAAGAGAGAACCAAATCTGACGCGGCCAAAAGGGAGCAATCAGAGTCATGGTTCCGCGGTCTTGCTGGAGTTTCAGCAAAGTCTTCCCCACCAGAGGTATGGGAAAATATGCATACAGAAGGCCCTTCCCCCAATGAAGGAGAGGAGTGTGGTAGCTGTGTTAGTCCACTCTTAAGGTTATCAATAGAAATCAAACAAAATAAAACATGGAAAAGAAAGAACGTAAGACCTTTGAAGTCAGAATGATTGAATATTTTAACACCCAACAGAAAGGACTTAACAAGGATCTGGGGTTCCTAGCCCATTATAAACCATAAAGCTGTATGTCTCTATTGATCACCCCACCCCTCACTTATCCACACCCATCCTGTTAGAATATCAATGATATGCTTTGATGTCCCCATGCATACCTCCTACCCACCCCCATCCTCCCACCCTGTCAGACTGTCAAAGTAATGCTTGAATGTTTTCACTTATATACACTGTCAGCTAGCACATTTGCTTATTTCCGATCTGACGAAGAAGGGCAACCTTCGAAAGCTAATCAAAAAATGTATTAAGTTATGTCCAATAAAAAAGGTATCATCTTATTTTCTGTTCCATGTTTTATTTTGTTTGATTTCTATTGATAACCCAATGAAGGAGAAAGGCATCTGACAGTAGTCTGTCGTGGGCCTGAAGCCTGGAACAGAACTGAGGGACCTTGTGATTGATCTGAGTGGCAAAAATATCCACCGAGGGGGTGCCCCACTCCCGGAAGATACAACGCCCATATTGAGCGACCACTCGTGAGGTTGCATTATCTGCTCAAACTGTTGGCCAAACTGTTGTTTATGGCTGCCAGATACGTGGCTTGGAGAAACATGCCATGACGGCGAGCCCAAAGCCACATCTGGACAGCTTCCCGACACAGGAGGCGAGATCTGGTGTCCCCTGCTTGTTGATGTAATACATGGCAACCTGATTGTCTGTCTGAATTTGAATACTTTGATTGGACAGACGATCTCTGAAAACCTTTAGAGCGTTCCAGACCGCTCACAACTCCAGGAGATTGATCTGAAGACCTGATTCCCAGAGGGACCAAGCTCCTTGAGTGTGGAGCCCATCTACATGCGCTCCCCACCCCAAGAGAGATGCATCCGTGGTCAGCACTTTGAGAGGCTGAGGAATTTGGAAGGGATGTCCAAAGGTCAAATTGGATCGAATTGTCCACCACTGAAGGGAACTGTGAAAATCGGTGGACAGCTGGATCACATCCTCTAGATTCCCTGCAACTTGATACCACTGGGAAGCTGTGGAGGCCATATGGCTTAGAAATCTCAACATCTGCCGAGCTGTGATCTGCTGAGACGCTCTGGCCATGGAGACAAGAGACAGAAGATTGTCTGCCCTCGCCTCGAGTAGATAGGCATGAGCCATCTGGGAGTCTAGCAGAGCTCCTATAAATTCTAGCATTTGAACTGGAAGAAGATGGGTCTTCGGGTAATTTATCACAAACCCGAGTAGCTCCAGCAGTTGAATAGTCATCTGCATGGACTGTAGAGCTCTTGCCTCCGAGGTGTTCTTCACCAGCCAATCGTCGAGATAAGGGAACACATGCACTCCCAGTCTGCGTAGTGATGCTGCAACCACCGCTAGGCATTCTGTAAACACCCTGGGCGCAGACACGAGAACAAAGGGCAACACACAATACTGAACATGCTGTGTTCCCAGACGGAATCGAAGATACTTCCTGTGAGCGGAAAGTATCGGGATGTGTGTATAATCATCCTTTAAGTCCAGAGAGCATAGCCAATTGTTTTCCTGAATCATGGAAAGAAGGGTGCCCAGGGAAAGCATCCTGAACTTTTCTCGGACCAGGAATTTGTTCAGGGCCCTTAGGTCTAGGATGGGACGCATCCCCCCAGTTTTCTTTTGCACAAAAAAGTACCTGGAATAGAATACCAGCCCTTCATGCCCGGGTGGAATGGGCTCGACCACACTGGCGATGGGAAGGGCGGAGAGTTCCTCTGCAAGTACCTGACTGGGCTGGAAGCTGAAGGACTGAGCTCCTGGTGGGCAATTGGGAAGTCTGGAGATCAAACCGAGGGAGTAACCTAACCGGACTATTTGGAGAACCCACCGGTTGGAGGTTATGAGAGGCCAACTTGGGTGAAAAAATTTTTACCTCCCCCCGACCGGTAGATCGTTCGGCACAGGTACTTTTATGGCGGCTATGCTCAGCTGGAGCCGGTCTGGGGAGCTGGGGAGCTGCAGGGGCCTGTCTGGGCGTACTCTGTTGACGCGAACGAGCGCACTGGGGCGGAGCCTGAGAAGGCTGTCGGGAAGGTGGATTGTACCTACGCTTATTGTAAGCATAGGGAGCTGTCCGCCTTCCCCGGAAAAACTGTATACCTGTTGAGGCAGATTCTGAAGGCACCCGGTGGGAGAGCTTGTCGAGGGCGGTTTCCCACTGGTGGAGCTGCTCTACCACCTGCTAAACTTTCTCGCCAAAAATATTATCCCCCTGGCAAGGAACATCTGCAAGTCGCTGCTGGGTTCGACTATCCAGGTCAGAGGCATGTAGCCATGAGAGTCTGCGCATCACTATACCTTGAGCAGCGGATCTGGATGCAACATCAAAAGTGTCGTAAGCACCCCTGGACAGGAATTTACGACATGCCTTCAGCTGCCTGACCACCTCCTGAAAAGGCTTGGTGTGCTCCGGAGGGAGCTTGTCCATCAAGTCCACCAGTTGCTTAACATTGTTCCGCATGTGGATGCTCGTGTAGAGCTGGTTTGATTGCATCTTGGACACGAGCAAGAGGACTGATAGGCCTTCCTCCCAAAAGAGTCCAGAGTTCTAGACTCTCGCTCTGGGGGCGTTGAGGCAAAATCCCTAGTACTCCTGGCTCTCTTGAGAGCGGAATCCACAATCATAGAGTCGTGAGGTAACTGGGACCTCATCAACTTAGTTTCTCGGTGAATCCGATATTGGGACTCAGCTTTTTGGGGAATGGTGGGATTACTGAGTGGTTTCGTCCAGTTCCTAAGCAATGTCTCTTTAAGGACATTATGCAAAGGGGCAGTGGACGACTCCTTAGGTGGTGAAGGATAGTCAAGGACCTTGAGCATCTCAGTTCTGGGCTCATCCTCAGTTACCACAGGGAAGGGAATGCCCACAGACATTTCCCGGACAAATGACGAGAAGGTGAGACTCTCCGGTGGAGAAAGCTTCCTCTCAGGTGAAGGAGTAGGATCAGAAGGAAGACCACAAGACTCCTCGGAAGAGAAATACCTGAGGTCTTCCCCTTCATCCCACGAGGCATCCTCCTCAGTATCGGACAAGAGTTCTCGAACTGCAGTCTGAAACTGGGCCCGTCTTGACGCCGAGGAACGCCGTCCTCTATGGCGATGCCGAGAAGTCGACTCCCATGCCGGCGGCGATGAAGCTCCCTACAGCGACTTTGACGGGGAGTTGACCTGGGTAGCAGCCGAGGCCGCAGGCGGTACCGGCGTCAGGGACCGCACCACAGGCACAGAGCCAGCTGCCGCTTCCACTGACGGTACGAGGGCGCAAGCACCCCTGGTACCGAGACAGACTGACGCAGCAGCCCTTCCAGGAGACCTGGAAGAAGGGTTCGGATGCACTCGTCTAGAGCCGCTGTTGAGGAAGGCTGTGGGGCCGGTGCAGAAGTCGGCGTTAGAATCTGTGGAGGCCTGGGAGATGGTACCGGGCTGTTCAAAGATCTACGCACTGACACCTCTCGTATGGAGGGTGAGCACTCCTCCAGGCGTCGACGCTTCTCTGGTGCCGAATCCTTCGATGCCCCGGAGCTCTCGGTACTGTGTCTCGAAGGAGACCGATGCCGATGCTTCTTCACCTTCACTCGAAGCACGTCACCGGCACTCCTCGGTACCGACGAGGAGGACGTGGAATCCACACGCCTCCTCGGGGTCGGGTCCGACAGCGGTCGGTCCCGATGGGCCTGCACAGCAGGAGCCCTTGAGACAGGTGGAGACCCACTCAACAGCTCACTACTCCCAGCTAGTGGAAGTCCGGACAGCCATTACCTGCGCTCCCGATGTCAATGCCATCCCCGGTGCCAATATCAATGCCGCCGACCTCGGTACTGATGTCGACGTTGAGGAATCAGTCGGACCTCCGAAAAGACTGTCCCGAAGAGCTCTTCTCGACGCCTGTGCCCGCTTTTTCAAGCTCAGACACAACTTACAGGGGTCTGGGTGATGATCAGTCCCAAGGCACTAGATGCACCACGTGTGCGGGTCAGTGCCCGAGATCGACCGCTGGCACCGAGCACACTTTTTGAAGCCTCTGGGAGGCTTCGATGACATGAGCGGAAAAATCACTGCAGCGAAATCAAAAGGCTTGATTGTGCCAACAGAGGGGCACAAAAATGAGAACCGTGACGAAATGGAAAGAAAACTTAAAAAAAGGGGGAAAAATTAGAATATAAGGAAAATTTTTTTTTGAAAACTGGAAAAAAGAAAAAGACAAAGAGGCGAAGTAAAACAAAAAGAAAGCGCAAACAAGAGCACGAAAACGCCTAAGTCTTTCTCTGGGCCTGAGGGGGAGAGACCGACACGCAGCCACTCTCCTCCACGGAAAAAGAAAAACTGAGGCGGGAATGGACGCATGTGGGCGGGAAGATGGCCGCAGATGCGTGGTGCGAGTACCTCGCGCTCTTAAAGCTTTTTTGATTTTTGCTGGAAAAAACCTCCGTTCCTGGGTCCCCATGGATGCCAACCCAACAGTGAGAACAAGCAGCCTGCTTGTCCTCGGAGAAATGCTATGACAGTGCTTACTATACAGAACTCACAGAATACTGCTAGTTTAGTCAGTCAAGAATTTCCTTTCTACATACAAGATGATTGACAAAATTTAAGGCAAAGAATTTACCTGAGAACCTGGGCAACAGTGTTTGGTCCATACCACTGGCCTATCAATTTTCCCTCTCCAACTCCCATCTGAGCTGCATCAAACAAACAAGATCCAAGTTAGATAATGCCATCCCTTGTTCATCCTACCACGTCCTACATATATTTTCATACACACAGACATGCCTTGTATACTTATGCATGCAGATATGTGCAGGAGCACCTCAAATAGAAGGGTTTCTAGCTGTCTGTAGAGAAGTGTGTGTGTGTGTGTGTAACACAGTAAATGACAGCAGATAGACCTGCATGGTCCATCAGCTGTTATTTACTGTGATACACACACACTTCTCTACAGACAGCTAAAAGCCTTCTATTTGAGGTGCTCCTGGCACATATCTGCACGCATAAATATACACAAACATAAGCACTGCCGCATATGTTTATTAAAAACTTATTATACCACCAAATACCAACAAAGAGGATCTAAGCGGTTTATAATCAATATAATAAGAATTGGAAAAGAACGCCATTTTCAAATAGGACAGAAACACACACTCAAGACCATTCATAACAACAATAACAAAACAAATAGAACAAACCAAAGGCTGTGAACCAGGAGTCATGCCATCAAACAAAGAGGGGAGACAATTAGTCAAAGCTTGGTGTGATAATAGGCCAATTAGTCAAAAGCTTGTTGGAAGAAGTAGGCCTTCAGCAGGGCTTTGAACCTTTGAAAAGACTGCTCAGACTGTAAAGGCCCAGGAAGACTATGCCAGAGAAAGGGTGCCAAACAAGATAAAGCAGAATGCCTAGTAACCTCATATTAGTGTGCTTGAAGTTGGGTATAACCAATCTATTGGAGTCAAGAGATCTAAGTTGGCAAGCAGGAGTGTAAGGAGTAATAAGATTTGAAAGGTACAGAGGGACCCCAGTATGATATGCCTTATGTTCCAACCTAAGAATCTGAAAAGGAAAACAAAACTTTAACAGGAAGCCAATGTAGCCGGGATAGTAAAGGCGAGGCATGGTAACACCTTTTTGCATTGCAAAGAAAACGAGCGGCACAGTTTAGAAGTATTTGAAGTCTTTTTCATTGAGATTGTGGTACACATACATTCATGACATTCCTCCTAACAATGGCAAACCTCCTCCATAAAAAGAAGTAACTCCTCTTAGTGGAATCTTTCCTGGAAGCAAGCAAGACTCGGGAGACACCCTCCGACAGACCCAAAGAGGCAAAGTCTACGCTCTCAACATCCAGGCCGTGAGAGCCAGAGACTGGAGGTTGGGATGCAGAAGCGCCCCTTCGTTCTGGGTGATGAGGGTCGGAAAACACTCCAATCTCCACCGTTCTTCGGAGGACAACTGCAGAAGAAGAGGGAACCAAATCTGACGCGGCCAAAAAGGAGCAATCAGAATCATGGTGCCTCGGTCCTGCTTGAGTTTCAGCAAAGTCTTCCCCACCAGAGGTATGGGAGGATAAGCATACAGCAGGCCTTCCCCCCAATCCAGGAGGAAGGCATCCGATGCCAGTCGGCCATGGGCCTGAAGTCTGGAACAGAACTGAGGGACCTTGTGGTTGGCTTGAGATGCGAAGAGATCTACCAAGAGGGTGCTCCACACTTGGAAGATCCGGCGCACCACTCTGGAATTGAGCGACCACTCGTGAGGTTGCATAATCCTGCTCAACCTGTTGGCCAGACTATTGTTTACGCCTGCCAAATATGTGGCTTGGAGAAACATGCCGTGACGGCGAGCCCAGAGCCACATGCTGACGGCTTCCTGACACAGGGGGCGAGATCCGGTGCCCCCCTGCTTGTTGATGTAATACATGGCAACCTGGTTGTCTGCCTGAATTTGGATAATTTGGTGGGACAGCCGATCTCTGAAAGCCTTCAGAGCGTTCCAGACCGCTCGTAACTCCAGGAGATTGATCTGTAGACCTTGTTCCTGGAGGGACCAGCTTCCCTGGGTGTGAAGCCCATCGACATGAGCTCCGCACCCCAGGAGAGACGCATCCGTAGTCAGCACTTTTTGCGGCTGAGGAATTTGGAAAGGGCGTCCCAGAGTCAAATTGGACCAAATCGTCCACCAGTGCAGGGATTCAAGAAAACTCGTGGACAGGTGGATCACGTCCTCTAGATTCCCAGCAGCCTGAAACCACTGGGAAGCTAGGGTCCATTGAGCAGATCGCATGCGAAAATGAGCCATGGGAGTCACATGAACTGTGGAGGCCATGTGGCCGAGCAATCTCAACATCTGCCGAGCTGTGATCTGCTGGGACGCTCGCACCCGCGAGACGAGGGACAACAGATTGTTGGCCCTTGTCTCCGGAAGATAGGCACGAGCCGTCCGAGAATCCAGCAGAGCTCCTATGAATTCGAGTCTCTGTACTGGGAGAAGATGGGACTTTGGATAATTTATCACAAACCCCAGTAGCTCCAGGAGTCAAATAGTCATCTGCATGGACTGTAGAGCTGCCTTGGATGTGTTCTTCACCAGCCAATTGTCGAGATAAGGGAACACATGCACTCCAAGCCTGCGGAGCGCTGCTGCTACCACAGCCAGGCACTTTGTGAACACCCTGGGCGCGGAGGCGAGCCCAAAGGGTAGCACACAGTACTGGAAGTGACGTGTTCCCAGATGGAATCGAAGATACTGTCTGTGAGCTGGCAGTATCGGAATATGCGTGTAAGCATCCTTTAAGTCCAGAGAGCATAGCCAATCTTTTTCCTGAATCATGGGAAGAAGGGTGCCCAGGGAAAGCATCCTGAACTTTTCCTTGACCAGATATTTGTTCAGGGCCCTTAGGTCTAGGATGAGACGCATCCCCCCGTTTTCTTTTCCACAAGGAAGTACCTGGAATAGAATCCCTGCCCTTCTTGCCCGGGTGGCACGGGCTCGACCACATTGGCGCTGAGAAGGGCGGAGAATTCCTCTGCAAGTACCTGCATGTGCTGGAAGCTGAAAGACTGAGCTCCCGGTGGGCAATTTGGAGGCATGGAGGCCAAATTGAGGGCGTATCCTTGCCGGACTATTTGAAGAACCCAACGGTCGGAGGTTATAAGAGGCCACCTTTGGTGAAAAACTTTTAACCTCCCCCCGACCGGTAGATCGTCCGGCACGGACACTGTGATATCGGCTATGCTCTGCTGGAGCCAGTCAAAAGCTCGCCCCATGCTTTTGCTGGGGAGCTGTGGGGCCTTGCTGAGGCGCACACTGCTGACGAGAGCGAGCGCGCTGGGGCTTAGCTTGGGCCGCAGGCTGGCGAGGAGGAGGATTGTACCTACGCTTACCAGAAGAGTAGGGAACAGCCCTCCTTCTCCCATAAAAACGTCTACCTGATGAGGTAGATGCTGAAGGCTGCCGGCGGGAGAATTTGTCGAAAGCGTTATCCCGCTGGTGGAGCTGTTCTACCACCTGTTCGACCTTTTCCCCAAAAATGTTATCCGCTCGGCAAGGGGAGTCCGCAATCCGCTGCTGGATCCTATTCTCCAGGTTGGAGGCACGCAACCATGAGAGTCTGCGCATCACCACACCTTGAGCAGCGGCCCTGGACGCAACATCGAAGGTATCAAATACTCCTCTGGCCAGGAATTTCCTACATGCCTTCAGCTGCCTGACCACCTCCTGAAACGGCTTGGCTTGCTCAGAAGGGAGCTTGTCCACCAAGTCCGCCAGCTTCCGCACATTGTTCCGCATATGGATGCTCGTGTACAGCTGGTATGATTGAATCTTGGCCACGAGCATGGAAGAATGATAGGCCTTCCTCCCAAAGGAGTCTAAGGTTCTGGGGTCTTTGCCCGGGGGCGCCGAAGCATGCTCCCTAGAACTCTTAGCCTTCTTCAGGGCCAGATCCACCACACCAGAGTCGTGAGGCAACTGAGTGCGCATCAACTCTGGGTCCCCATGGATCCAATACTGGGATCCTATCTTTTTGGGAATGTCGGGATTAGTTAGTGGCTTGGTCCAGTTCACCAGCAATGTCTTTTTCAGGACATGATGCATGGGTACTGTGGACGCTTCCTTAGGTGGAGAAGGATAGTCCAAGAGCTCAAACATCTCAGCCCTTGGCTCATCCTCCACGACCACCGGGAAGGGATGGCCGTAGACATCTCCCGGACAAAGACCGAGAAAGACAGACTCTCAGGAGGAGAAAGCTGCCTTTCAAGGGAGGGAGTGGGGTCAGAAAGAAGGCCATCAGACTCCTCGTCAGAGAAATATCTGATGTCCTCCTCCGCCTCCCACGAGGCCTCATCATCGGTATCAGACACAAGTTCACGAACCTGTGTCTGAAGCCGCGCCCGTTCCGACTCCGTGGAAACACGGCCACGGTGGGAACGTCGAGAGGTGGACTCCCTGGCCGGCAGCGGCGAAGCTCCCTCCCCCGACGTCGTCGGGGAGTCCACCTGGGAGGCAGCCGAAGCCGACCTCACCCCGGGCAAAGGGCCAGCCGTCGCCTCACTCGACGGCACCGGAGGCGCAAGCACCCCCGGTACCGGAGAAGTCCGCAACAGCTCTTCCAGGATGCCTGGAAGAATGGCCCAGAGATTCTCGTGCAGAGCAGCTGTGGAGAAAGACTGAGAAGCCGGTGCAGGCGTCGAGGTCAGAATCTGTTCTGGGCGTGGAGGTGGTACCAGGCTGTCCAGGGTAGAGCGCACCGACACCTCCTGGATGGAGGGTGAGCGGTCCTCCCGGTGCCGATGCCTGCTGTGTGCCGACTCCCTCGGCGACCCAGAGCTCCCGGTACCAAGTCGGGAAGGTGACCGGTGACGATGCTTCTTCGACTTCTTCGAGCGAAGCATATCACCGGAGCTTCCCGGTACCGATGAGGAGGACGTTGAATCCAGATGTCGCTTCCTCGGGGCCGGGTCCGAAGATGGTCGATCCCGGGGGGGCTGTAACCGCAGGAGCCTTCAGGGCAGGAGGAGACCTACCTGAAGGCTCACCGCCACCAGCAGGGGAATGGACAGCCCTCACCTGCACTCCAGACGAAGCACCACCGTCCGACGACATCAGCACCAGCGGGGGTCCCGGTACCACCGACGCCCTCTTCCGAAGTCTCGGTACCATCGATGCAGGAGGAATATGCCTCGATGCCGTTGACGCTGATGCACTTCCCGAAGACTTCGGTGCTGCCGACGCACTCGACGAATCCCGCGATGGTGTTGCTGTCGAAGCGCCGGAGAACAGAACATTCCACTGGGCTAATCTCGCTACCCGAGTCCTCTTTTGCAAAAGAGCACAAAGACTACAGGCCTTCGGGCGGTGCCCAGCCCCCAAGCACTGAAGACACGAAGCGTGCCTATCAGTGAGCGAGATTATCCGGGCGCACTGGGTGCACTTGTTGAAGCCGCTGGAAGGCTTCGATGACATGGGCGGAAAAATCGCGCCGGCAAAATCAAAATTCGCAATGATGACAATAGGCACCGAAAAAAAAGGGGGAAAAACCCGTACGGGCGGCCAACAAGGCCGCTCCCGAAAGCGAAAGGATACTTACGCTGGGAAAAAACTAGAAATACGGGAAAAAAGGGTAACCTCTTTTTTTTTTTTTTTTTTAACAAACACAGAGAAAAGTAGAAAAAAACGCGAAAGACGCACGAGGTCTTCTGAGGGGCACGAAACGGCGGCAAAACACGACCGTCCCGAGCGCGGACAAAAAAAGACTGACGAACACGAGCCGGTTCGGGCGGGAAGACGGTCGTGCATGCGCAGTGCGCATGGGCGCGCGAGGGCTAGCAAACGTCTTTGCTAGTGAAGATTCCGATTGGAGGGGGGTGCCATGGACGTCACCCATCAGTGAGAACAAGCAGCCTGCTTGTCCTCGGAGAATATATGCACATATTTATACCTGTCATGGAGCAGGTGTAAATTTACGTGAGAGCATTTGTGTGCAATTGGGGATTATTGCAGGGGCCTATTTTAAAAAGGCAACATATGTATGGCTTTTTATGAAATTATCCCAAGGAATGCAGGCACACACACTTATAGAGGTATATGGTGATAGGTGGTATATCAAATATTGAAGAAACTGTGTTCATGTAGGTGCATTTTATAATATATATGCATTATGTATCAGTTCCGCTCCTGCTTCCCTTACTCTCCATCCTCAGAACATATATACACATAAGAGGCATTACTATAAGTGGGTACCTATGTTTAAGCATGCCAATGCCATGCTTTTAGAGCCTATTCTATAACATCTTGGTGCCCAGATTCAATTATAGAATACTAGCATAACCCATCATCAGTGCACCTAATATTTACGTGCAGATGCAGCAAGAGCATGTGTAAAGCGAAGATACTTATCTGTAGCAGGTATTCTCCGAGTATAGCAGGCTTTAAATTCTCACAAGTGGGTGACACTGACCCACACTGCCAGGTCTGGGACTTATGAATAGCATAAGTAGAGCTTTATGGGGCATGAGAAACGTTCCACCGTGCATGCTCAAGTGCCTTCCCGCCTGCCGTGAGAACACGGTCTCCTCAGTTTTATACCACAGCAAAAAATTAAAATAAAAATAAGAAAGAAGACAACTCCAAAGGAAGGTGGGAACTGTGACTACTACTACTATTTAGCATTTTTATAGCGCTAAGCTTGCAGTCCTTGGAGAATACCTTCTACAGGTGAGTATCTTCGCTTTCTCTGAGGACAAGCAGGCTTATAGATTCTCAAAACTTGGGAATCCCTGGCATCCAGGCTCACCAAAGACAACAAACATTGGTCAACTGGGCCTTGCAACAGTGAGGACATAACAGAGATTAACCTGAAACTATATACAATCTGAATGAGAGTGCAGCCTGGAAGAGAATAAAACAGGCCTAGGAGAGTGGAGTTAGATTCTAGCCCCAAACAGATTCTGCATCACTATCTGTCCGAACCAACTGTTGAGTCAGGTATCCTACTCAAGGCAGTACTGTGATGTGAATGTGTGGACTGAAGACCATATCACAGACTTGCAAATGTCTTCAATGGAGGCTGACTTCAAGTGGACTACCAACGCAGCCATGGCTCTGACATTGTGAGCCATGACATGACCCTCTAGGACCAGCCCAGCCTTGGCATAACTGAAGAAAATGCAATCAGACAGCCAATGAGAAATGGTGCATTTTCCGATGGCGATGGGATCAAAAGAAATAAAAAGTTGGGCAGATGTAGTAAGCCATTGCTCTCTTGCAATCCAAGGAGTGCAAGGTGCTTTGGCATGAGGTTGGGGAAAGAATGCTGGCAAGACAGGTTCAGATGGAACTCCGAAACTGCTTTCGGCAGGAACTTAGGGTGCATGAAGAGGACTATTCTGTTGTGATGAAACTTAGTATAAGGTGCATCCACCACTAAGGCCTGAAGCTCACTGACTCTATGAGCTGAAGTAACAGCCACCAAGAAAATGACCTTCCAGGTCAAGTACTTCAGAGGGCAGAAATTCAGTGGCTCAAAAGGAGTTTTCATCAGCTGGGTGAGAACGATGTTGAGATCCCATGACACGGGTGGAGGTTTGACAGGGAGCTTTGACAAAAGCAAAACTCTCATGAAGTGAACAACTAGAGGCTGTCCAGAGATGGGCTTACCTTCTACAAGTTGATGATAAGTGCTAATTGCACTAAGGTGAATCCTCACGAAGTTAGTCTTGAGACCAGACTCTGATAGGTGTAGAAGGTATTCAAGCAGGGTCTGTATTGGGCAAGCAAAGGGATCTAGGGCCTTGCTCTCACACCAGATGGCAAACCTCCTCAATTTGAAAGAATAGCACCTCTTAGTGAAGTCTTTCCTGGAAGCCAGCAAGACCTGGGAGACACCCTCTGAAAGACCCAAGGAAGTGAATTCTAGGCTCCCAACATCCAAGATATTAGAACCAGAGACTGGAGGTTGGGAAGTTGAACAGATCCCTCATTCCACGTGATAAGGGTCGGAAAACATTCCAATCTTCATGACTTTTTGGAGGATAACTTCAGAAACAGAGGGAACCATATCTGCCACGGCCAGTATGGCACAATCAGAACCAAGGTTCTGTGGTCTTGCTTGAGTTTCAACAAAGTTTTCCCCACCAGAGATATGGGAGGCTATGCATACAGAAGACCTGTCCCCCAATATATAAAGACAACCATGAAGGCCTTAGACCACCCAAAGGAAAGCCACAGCATGATGGCACAATGCAAACAGCTGCAATGATGACACCAGCCGCAGAAGCCTAAGAGTGCATGTCTACACGTTTGCCTGTGTATGCAGGTGTGCTAAGTTCTAGCTCTGTACAGTTTGTGCTCCTTTGTGTGAATGGTGCTCATGTATGTATAAGATGAATGTATTTAAATGTGAAGGAATGCTATGAGTGTATGTTGTGATGAGGCAGGCTTAGTAAGCCCCTCCAGGGATGAGTTCCTAAGAAACCCATCTACAGGGAAAGGGCTCTGGGCCATAGATACAAGGGAGAAAAGGAAGACCAGGGGCCCCCTCAGAGAGAAAGGAACAGGGTAATCCCTTCAGGAGTACAGCTAAACTTACTCTGGGTGGTCACCAGGGAGAGCCCCGGGGACGACACCCAGTTCCTTGGGTAAAGGAACAATATGTGATGCCTCCTCTGAAGGGAAGGAGAGGAGTTCCTTTCAGCCCAGTTGAAGACAGACCAGCTTAAACCGAAAAAAGGTAGTGATTCTCTATCAAACAGGGGAGACAAAAGAGGTGAGATGGACTAGGAAGCCTGAAGGATGATTCCTGATCCTGAAAAAGCTGCTGTGGGAGGCTATAGTCAGATTAGTGCTGTGGAGTGGGAGGTGAGCTGCCACCCCTCTATAGTGGAAAGGTAGACTGCTGACAGCAGAGTGTTTGAACCTGGAATAGGTGAAATACATAAAATAATGGACGTGGTAAATATTCTCTAGTCCCAATATGGGCGGTATGCCACTATATGTAATAATACTTAGCTCCTCTATATCAGTTATACTGCTTTACAGGTGCTAGGTGTACCAGCAGGTTAAATGGCTGCCCGTCTGTTACTTTTCTTATTTCTTTTTTTCTTTTTCTTTGCTGGTGCTCGTGACACAAAGCGGTGCTTAGTGTTAGTGGTGAACCCTTTGCCAATTCATTCATGCTCTCAACATGCTTGCATGTTTCACCGTTAGGCGTCATCAGGAGAACGAAATCTACATGTGAAAATGAAAATAAAGGTAAATATCGTTCACTACTGTATTGCATATTATTGCTTCCTAGTACTTGCAAACTATTATTTTAGATATACTTTTTACTTGCACTTCATGGAGACTACAAGGTGACGATCAGGCCGCAGTCCCCTCTCAGATTGGCAAACCGCCGGTGCATGTGCACTCGATACTTGTACTCACCGCTCTAATTAGCTCTCACATGTGTGTAACCGCCCACCAATCAATTGCTTTGTTCAATCCGTTAGGATGTGTAGTTCGCCATCTGTAAATATACTGAGCCTCTTTTCTCAGCAGATTAGAAACAACATTGCCTCCTTGCGGATGCTCAAATTGAAATAATACAACAAATAACAGATCTTCCTTCCGGTGTCCCATCAGGTCCCAATGTCCCACTAGGGGTGCTTCTTTCTTATGGGTATGGAGGTTGCTAAGGTGCTCACCTATACGTTGTTAGATCTTCCTTTTAGTCTGTCCAATGTACCATTTGGCACATGGACATTTGATACCATAAACAACCCGCACTGTATCACAATCAGTCCTGTATTGCAATTCTATTGTGCGGTTAGTTACCGGATGTAGAATAGATTTTGTTACCCATGCATATCGGCAATATAGACAACTGTTACATTTGTTGTGCCCTCTGTCATCTTGGGGAGATGAACCTGGCACTCGATATTTCAACATCTCTCCCAGATTACGTGATCTAGTATATGTTTTGTAGACCACTCTCACCGGCGTTTGCTCTTGTCTTATACTACTATATTACATCCACCAAATTTACTTCTTGGATAACTATGTTTATTTAAAGAGGAAAGACTTCAGCATACCCCAGAGGACGCAATTTGAAAGAAATTCTTCAAGCTGGAATAAAGAAAGATCAAAGTAATGAACAACTGGGACATCGTTCTTGCACAAAATGTATTTTTTGTCCTCTAATGTTGAACACGTATAAATTTTGTAATCCATTAGACGGACGTGAGTATGAGTTAAGACATATTACAGACTGTGAGTCTAATCACGTGGTATATATTTTAATATGCCCGTCCTCCTAACACACCCAGTCCCCCTGCTGACCCATCCCACCTTGCCCCGCCTTCACCAGATTTTGCCTCTACTTTGCAGTCTTCAGTCACACAAGCAGAACTTCAGCAATGGAAACTAGCAGGCTGCTTTCTCAATCCTGATGGTGTCTGGACACACCCTCATGGTCAGTTATGTGCTTCTCAGTATATACTCTCTTTACTCCTACACTCACTCCATTACCCACTTCACCTGAATGCAGCAATATTGTATGATCAACTCTCTACTAAGCTGTGGCCCCACAATTGCGATCCTTATGTAAGACGGTTGTTCAGCATTGTTACAAATGTTTTCTGTACACTCCTAAGCGGGGACCTGCTATACTTGCTGGTCACTTGCCCATTGTGCAATGGCCAGGCCTCCACTGGCACGTTGACTTTACAGATATGCAGATACCAGTCAAAGGTAAACGCTACCTGCTTGTCTGCGTGGATGCTTTTTCAAAATGGATAGAAGTGTTCCCTTGCACCAGAGAAACTGCACAGGTAATGGCACTTTCTCTCTGCCAGGAGATCATTCCCAGATTTGGGATTCCCTGCAGAATTGCTACAGATAATGGTTCTCATTTTGTTTACGAGTTCCTCAAGTCTTTTATTCCTGCTCTGGATATTTCACACCATACTGTTTGTGTTTACAAACCAACTAGCAATGGCCTAGTTTGAGCGCTACAATGGCCTCTTAAAAACTAAATTGAGACAACTTTTAGCAAATGGTATTAAGACTTGGCTCGATGCTCTGCCACTGGCCTTATTAGCCCTTCGAGCCACCCCATCTTCCTCTTTAAAGCTGTCTCCTTTTCAGCTCTGTACAGGCCGCAAAATGCGCCTTACTAAAGGCAATCCTGCTAACCACTTGCTTGACAAATATTCTGTTTACTGGGATGTGTTACAGACTATCATTACTTCTCTGTCTTCGATTCCACAGGCAATCTCAGTCAGAAGAGGGGAGGGTAATGATAGCCCTGCCCCTGCCACCGATCAACCAAAAGCTCTCAAAGTTGGAGATTTGGTTCACAGGAAGTATTATACCCAAAAAACGTGGAAAGACCCTATTTATGTAGGACCCTTCCAGGTTGAAGCCCTGTCGGCTACTGCAGTCAAGTTACAAGACCACACTTCCTGGGTCCACCTAAAAGATATCTGCATTTACAAGGCCCCTGATCCTGACCTTTTCAAACCAACTGATGATTCCAGATTCGCCACCGCAAATACACCACCAGCCACCCCCCCCCACCAGTTCCGCAGTTGCCACCGCTCCTGCAGCCTCCGCCACCACCACTTATTCACCTGATTCCTATGCCTGAAGGACGTATCCCTGACTTACAAGCCAGAATTGTGAATATACAAACTTTAATAGCAGAATTTATTACTCCTGATGCCCCTGAAATTGCTCGTCTCCAGCATCTTTACCATGAAGTTTCTAATCTACGGAATCTCTGGTATTTTCACTTTATGCTGATGGACTAAAACTTCTTGTCCCATGACCGAGCAGCTGACAACCACAGACAGTATCTATCAGGAAGAAGCCACCATACCTGAACGTTGCCCATCAAACAGTGCTCACCCTTGTCGATTTGACCTCCAGCGAACCTACTACTGAGCCTGCATCTGCCAATCTCCCACTGGAACCCTGTGACACAAGTCCACCTTGTTGGTCCGAAGCTCAGAGCAACACACAAGAGGACACTAAACTTTGTACTCCAAAAATTGTGCTAAAAATTGTTGTTCTTACAGTGCTCCTAATTTTGACTTTGGGACTAATCTTTTATGTATTTGAAAAGGTTCACAGGTTTCTCCAGTATATGCATTAATGTTACATAGCTATAATCACCTGGACCTAGATTATTGGAAGATTGCTACTGAATTTATTGTTACTATATACTCTTGCTTACCCTCTCTATTCTCCTTACCGTTACTCGGCTGTTATATTGTCTTTATTTAATCCTCCTGCTTTAGGGAGGTACTTTTCCACTGCATGACCCAGGCCAATAGACCCCAACCCCTATCGTGGGTCTTACCTTGGAACCTTGCCCCCGACGACGACCCTATCTGGGATACCGGATACTGTGTGAAGCATTACTTGATACATGGACCAAGGGCCCTGATAGGCATATAGTTGATGTTTTTTGACATATATCTCACCTTGCATCCAAACCAAAGTTTCAGTGTGCTTGTCTGACATTGCTGTCTGGATGTCAACACCACCTGAAATTAAACATGACCAAAACTGAGCTTCTCTTTTTTCCCCCAAACCCACCTCCCCACTCCCCCCATTTTCTATTTCTGTTGATGGCTCTCTCATTCTCCCTGTCTCCTCAGCTCGAAACTTTGGGGTCATCTTTGACTCTTCTCTCTCCTTCTCTGCTCATATCCAGCAGATCGCCAAGACCTGTTGTTTCTTTCTTTACAACATCCGTAAAATCCGCCCCTTTCTTTCCGAGCACTCTACCAAAACCCTCATCCACACCCTTGTCACCTCTCGTTTAGACTACTGCAATCTGCTTCTTGCTGGCCTCAAACTTAGTCACCTCTCCCCTCTCCAATCGGTTCAAAACTCTGCTACCCGTCTTGTCTTCCGCCAGGGTCGCTTTACTCATACTACCCCTCTCCTCAAGTCGCTTCACTGGCTCCCTATCCGTTTTCGCATCCTGTTCAAACTTCTTCTTCTACTAACCTATAAATGTACTCACTCTGCTGCTCCCCAGTATCTCTCCACACTCGTCCTTCCTTACACCCCTTCCCGTGCACTCCACGGATAAATCGTTCTTATCTGTTCCCTTCTCCACTACTGCCAACTCCAGACTTCGCGCCTTCTGTCTCGCTGCACCCTACGCCTGGAATAAACTTCCTGAGCCCCTATGTCTTGCCCCATCCTTGGCCACCTTTAAATCTAGACTGAAAGCCCACCTCTTTAACATTGCTTTTGACTCGTAACCACTTGTAACCACTCGCCTCCACCTACCCTCCTCTCCTCCTTCCTGTAAACATTAATTGATTTGATTACTTTATTTTTTGTCTATTAGATTGTAAGCTCTTTGAGCAGGGACTGTCTTTCTTCTATGTTTGTGCAGCGCTGCGTACGCCTTGTAGCGCTATAGAAATGCTAAATAGTAGTAGTAGTGGTGTGGCCTTGTAAGAATAGAACAGGCAAAGGCACCATTAATTTGCTTTGAAACAGGAGAATTAATTGACTTTTGGCTGGTAACATATAATGTTGTCCACAGTGGCTGGAGGCCTTGGTTTTTCATTAGGGAGATAGGAAGTCAACGTTTCGAAATTTACTCTATTTACCTTGCAGGAGAAGGACAAATTGGGGCCACCAGAGTTTACCCCGGGTACGCCAATAATTGAAGCAACACTAATCATGACTGCCACTTTCTTTCTAATCTGTTTTTTGTCCACTATACTTGTACCTACTGTACCCCAGATAATGCCAGGACCTCACCATCCTATCATCTTGTCTCTCACTAATTGCACACTAGTGGTTACCCTATTAGCTGATTGCAATTATATGTACGCAACATTGTTGATTTTATTGAATGACAAATAGACTTGGCAGAATTCTTGTGTTTCCAAGTTTCACTCTGCCCCAGAGGGGTAGTTATAGGATAGTTAGATTCCTTGGGTTGGTTATGGTAAAGGGGAATCTTAGTGCTGCATCACATTCAGTACATATCTTTGCGCCCACATGCTGACTCTTGTTATTGCCTTGTTTCTCACTACGTCAGGCCACCCATGTTACCTGGTATACATATCCCCACATCGGGCTCTAGAACTCTAGGAGCCCTCTGGAATGGATGGCCACCTACTAGAAGTCACATGTTCCGGCCCCCCCTTAGGGGCCCGGCAAAAGGGGAATGTAGAAATATGCTGTCACTTGCTTTCAGTGAAGTACAGGCCAAGGGCTCAGGCTTACAGCTAAGAGCTAGGCCTCTAAAAATCAAAAACCATCTCTGACATGAATTAGGTCACTGCAGCTGAATTAAGCTGACAGGGGGCCGGAATCTGTTCTCAAAACAGCAGGTGCACAAGGAAATTAACAGGACGGTAATAAAAAGTTGGGAGCAAAGATGTTTTGGCTTAGGCAGACCATAGTGGGTCAGACTGACATAAAACCGGAACATCCAGGGGGTCTGAAGGGGGACTTGGAGACATGGGAACTCAGTGCAATCAAAGGATGTTGATGCCCAGAAGCTATTAACGTGTGAGCTCACTATTGTCACAGATGTTGAAGTTATAGACATGTGAACGCATTGTTAGTGGGGATGTTGATACTTAGAAATTGGAAATATAATGATCAACTGATAATATGCAGAGACAGGTGGTAAGAAAGTAAGGTTCCATAGGAATGAATTGTGTCATAAGTGTATAAAAAGGGCACTGTTCTGGGTTATGGGCAGAGAGATGGCAGAAGGCTGAAGAGTGAGGACAGACTGCACTTGTTGTATGTCGCGAAGCGCTGCTCCACTGTGTTCCAGATTTGAATACCTATTGACTGTACTGGCTTTGGGTAACATACTGATGCTAATGCTAATAAACTATTTTCTTATATCAACTGAATTCTGGGTGTCTTACTGATTATGGAGCTCGTTAGTTCTCAGCCTGTGTAAGACAGTCGGAGCAGATATGGGGCCAAAGTAATTAAGTCAGTTACACGGAACACGCAATTCTTTTCAGGGTGGTAGAAAATCTATTGCTTCCCCTGTCCAAAGCCTTTTTACAGACCCAAAAATATACACCGCCTTTACCACATTCTCTGGCAATGAATTCCAGAGTTTAATTACACGTTGAGTGAAGAAACATTTTCTCCGATTCATTTTAAATTTACTACATTGTAGCTTCATCGCATACCTCCTAGTCCAAGTATGTTTGGAAATCGTGAACAGACACTTCACATCTACCCGTTCAACTCATTATTTTATAGACCTCTATCATAGTGGAGTGGAGGAGTGGCCTAGTGGTTAGGGTGGTGGACTTTGGTCCTGGGGAACTGAGTTCGATTCCCGGCACAGGCAGCTCCTTGTGAACTCTGGGCAAGTCACTTAAACCCTCCATTGCCTGCCGCATAGAGCCTGCCATGAGTGGGAAAGCGCGGGGTACAAATGTAACAAAAATAAAAAAAATAAAAATCATATCTCCCCTCAGCCGCCTTTTCTCCAAGCTTTAGCCTTTCCTCATAGGGAAGTCGTCCCATCCCCTTTATCATTTTCGTTGCCCTTCTCTGCACCTTTTCTAATTCCACAATGAGGCATATTTTCAAAGCACTTAGCCTTCCAAAGTTCCATAGGTTTCTATGGAACTTTGGAAGGCTAAGTGCTTTGAAAATATGCCTCTATATCTTTTTTGAGATACTACATTACTCCAGTTTTCACCCATTAGCACAAAAAGAAGCTATTCCGTTTGGACAATTTTTATGCGTGAGAAAGTTATGTGATTCCAAAGAGAGTTTCCTCCGTCATGCAGATGACATGAGGAAAAGATTCGTGCAGCGGGGATATCCAAGGAGAACCATCAATAGAGCACATAAAAGAGCTGCGAATACTCACAGACTATGGCTGTTAGAACCTAAGGATAATAGGTCTACCGATAAAGATATGATTACTTGTGTACTGCCATTCTCTACTAGAGTATCTCAGATTAAAGACATCATAAAGAGACATTGGTTGATGATGCAGTTGCATGGTATTCCCACTGTACCCCTATTTGCATATACTAGATCACGTAATCTGGGAGAGATGTTGAAATATCGAATGCCAGGTTCATCTCCCCAAGATGAACCTGGCATGGGGGATTTCAATTACCCGCATATAGACTGGGTTAATGTAACATCTGTACACGCAAGGGACATAAGATTTCTTGATGAAATCAAGGACAGCTTCATGGAACAGCTAGTTCAGGAGCCGACAAGAGAAGGAAAAATACTAGACTTAGTCCTTAGTGGTGCTCATGATCTAGTGCAGGGGGTAACGATACGAGGGTCGCTTGATAACAGTGATCATAATATGATCGGTTTTGATATTGGCATTGAAGGAAGTGAAACTAGGAAATCAAGTACGCTAGCGTTTAACTATAGAAAAGGTGATTACGACAAAATGAGAAAAATGGTGAAAAAAAGACTGAAAGGACCAGCTCGCAGAGTAAAAAACTTGCATCAGGCGTGGATGTTGTTTAAAAACACCATCCTGGAGGTTCAGGACAAATATATTCCACGTATTAGAAAAAAGGGAAAAAAGACTAAACGTCAGCCGGCGTGGCTAAACAGTAAGATAAAGGAAATCATTAGAGCCAAAAAACAATCCTTCAGAAAGTGGAGAAGAGAACCAACTGAAAGTAACAGGATAGATCATAAGGAATGCCAAGCCAAATGCAAAGCGGAGATAAGGAGGGCAAAAAAGGACTTTGAGAAGAAATTAGCGTTGGAAGCAAAAATACATAGTAAAAATTTTTTTAGATACATTAAAAGCAGGAAACCGGCCAAAGAGTCGGTTGGGCCGCTGGACGAAAATGGTGTTAAAGGGGCGATCAAGGAGGACAAAGCCGTAGCGGAGAAATTAAATGAATTCTTTGCTTCGGTCTTCACCGAGGAGGATTTGGGGGGGACACCGGTGCCGGAAAGAATATTTGAAGCGGGGGAGTCGGAGAAACTAAACAAATTCTCTGTAACCTTGGAGGATGTAATGGGTCAGTTCAGCAAGCTGAAGAGTAGTAAATCACCGGGACCTGATGGTATTCATCCCAGAGTATTAATAGAACTAAAAAATGAACTTGCGGAGCTACTGTTAGAAATATGCAATCTGTCCCTAAAATCGAGTGTAGTACCGGAAGACTGGAGGGTAGCCAATGTTACTCCGATTTTTAAGAAAGGTTCCAGAGGAGATCCGGGAAATTATAGACCGGTGAGTCTGACGTCGGTGCCGGGCAAGATGGTGGAGGCTATTATTAAGAATAAAATTGCAGAGCATATACAAAAACATGGACTGATGAGACAAAGTCAGCACGGATTTAGTGAAGGGAAGTCTTGCCTCACCAATCTAATGCATTTTTTTGAGGGGGTAAGCAAACATGTGGACAATGGGGAGCCGGTTGATATTGTATATCTGGATTTTCAGAAGGCGTTTGACAAAGTGCCGCACGAAAGACTCCTGAAGAAATTGCAGAGTCATGGAATCGGAGGTAGGGTATTATTATGGATTAAGAACTGGTTGAAAGATAGGAAGCAGAGAGTAGGATTGCGTGGCCAGCATTCTCAGTGGAGGAGGGTAGTTAGTGGGGTCCCGCAGGGGTCTGTGCTGGGTCCGTTGCTTTTTAATGTATTTATAAATGACCTAGAGATGGGAATAACTAGTGAGATAATTAAATTCGCCGATGACACAAAATTATTCAGGGTCGTCAAGTCGCAGGAGGAATGTGAACGATTACAGGAGGACCTTGCGAGACTGGGAGAATGGGCGTGCAAGTGGCAGATGAAGTTCAATGTTGACAAGTGCAAAGTGATGCATGTGGGTAAGAGGAACCCGAATTATAGCTACGTCTTGCAAGGTTCCGCGTTAGGAGTTACGGATCAAGAAAGGGATCTGGGTGTCGTCGTCGATGATACGCTGAAACCTTCTGCTCAGTGTGCTGCTGCGGCTAGGAAAGCGAATAGAATGTTGGGTGTTATTAGGAAGGGTATGGAGTCCAGGTGTGCGGATGTTATAATGCCGTTGTATCGCTCCATGGTGCGACCGCACCTGGAGTATTGTGTTCAGTACTGGTCTCCGTATCTCAAAAAAGATATAGTAGAATTGGAAAAGGTACAGCGAAGGGCGACGAAAATGATAGTGGGGATGGGACGACTTTCCTATGAAGAGAGGCTGAGAAGGCTAGGGCTTTTCAGCTTGGAGAAGAGACGGCTGAGGGGAGATATGATAGAAGTGTATAAAATAATGAGTGGAATGGATCGGGTGGATGTGAAGCGACTGTTCACGCTATCCAAAAATACTAGGACTAGAGGGCATGAGTTGAAGCTACAGTGTGGTAAATTTAAAACGAATCGGAGAAAATTTTTCTTCACCCAACGTGTAATTAGACTCTGGAATTCGTTGCCGGAGAACGTGGTACGGGCGGTTAGCTTGACGGAGTTTAAAAAGGGGTTAGATAGATTCCTAAAGGACAAGTCCATAGACCGCTATTAAATGGACTTGGAAAAATTCCGCATTTTTAGGTATAACTTGTCTGGAATGTTGTTACGTTTGGGGAGCGTGCCAGGTGCCCTTGACCTGGATTGGCCACTGTCGGTGACAGGATGCTGGGCTAGATGGACCTTTGGTCTTTCCCAGTATGGCACTACTTATGTACTTATGTAAGATGACAGAGGGCACAACAAATGTAACAGTTGTCTATATTGCCGATATGCATGGGTGACAAAATCTATTCTACATCCGGTAACTAACCGCACAATAGAATTGCAATACAGGACTGATTGTGATACAGTGCAGGTTGTTTATGGTATCAAATGTCTATGTGCAAAATGGTACATTAGATAGATTAAAAGGAAGATCTAACAACGTATAGGTGAGCACCTTAGCAACCTCCATACCCATAAGAAAGAAGCACCCCTAGTGGAGCATTGGGACCTGATGGGACACCGGAAGGAAGATCTGTTACTTGTTGTATTATTGCAATTTGAGCAACCGCAAGGAGGCAATGTTATTTCTAATTTGCAGAGAAAAGAGGCTCAGTATATTTACAGATGGCGAACTACACATCCTAACGGATTGAACAAAGCGATTGATTGGTGGGCGGTTACACACATGTGAGAGCTAATTAGAGCGATGAGTACAAGTATTGAGTGCACATGCACCGGCGGTTTGTCAATCTGAGAGGGGACTGCGGCCTGATTGTCACCTTGTAGTCTCCATGACGTGCAAGTAAAAAGTATATCTAAAATAATAGTTTGCAAGTACTAGGAAGCAATAATATGCTATACAGTAGTGAACAATAGTTACCTTTATTTTTATTTTCATTTTCACATGTAGATTTCATTCTCCTGATGATGCCTAACGGCGAAACATGCAAGCATGTTGAGAGCGTGAATGAATTGGCAAAGGGTTCACCACTAACACTAAGCACCGCTTTGTAGCATGAGCACCAGCAAAGAAAAAGAAAAAAAGAAATAAGAAAAGTAACAGACAGGCAGCCATTTTACCTGCTGGTACACCTAGCACCTGTAAAGGAGTACAACTGATACAGAGGAGCTAAGTATTTACTTATAGTGGCATACCGTCCATATTGGGACTAGAGAATATTTACCATGTCCATTATTTTATGTATTTCACCTATTCCAGCTCTCTGAAGGTAGGAAGGGAGGGATTGATAGTGCGATGATGGTGTTATCAGTGTGATGTTACAAGCTGTTTAATGGCTTAACTCATCCACTTAAGTCTGAGAACTATTATATACTATTGCACACTACTTTAGAGCACATGTGATTTAGAAGCAACACATTGGGTAGTAAGTTAATATATTGTAGGTTTGTAGTTTTTTCATATAATTAAATTTTAACTGCCAGACCCTTGACCATGTTTCTAACTTTTGGAGATCCCTTCTCATCGTTTCTACTCCCTCCAGGGTATCCACTCTATTGGCTATCTTCGTGTCACCCGCAAAAAAGCAAACCTTTCCTTCCAACCCTTCAGCAATATCTCTCACAAATATATTAAACAGAATAGGCCCTAGCACCGACCCCTGAGGAACTCCACTGCTCACCTTCCTGTCCTCCGAGCGGATTCCATTTACCACCACCCTCTGCCACATGTCGGTCAATTTCCTATCCAGTTCACCACTTTCGGTCCTAAGTTCAGCCCTTTCAGCTTATTCACGAGTCTTCTGTGGGGAACCATATCAAAGGCTTTGTGAAATCCAAGTAGATTACATCTAGTCAGTGGTGTGCTGGAGCCGGCTCGCTCCAGCTCGCAAGATCCGGTTGTTAAATTTTGGCCGGACTTGCGAGCCGGTTGTTGGAAAGGGCGAGCCAGCTCTCCCTCCCTCCGCCCTCCGGATACGGTCCCTCACAGATCCTACCTTGACTATCGAATTCTTCGGGGCAGGCAGTGTTGCCTGCCCGCTGCTATCGCTGACTTTCCTCCGCCGCCTGTTTGCGCTTTAAAAATGGCCGCCGAGACTTCCAGAGGCGGCCTCGCGACACTTCTGTAAGTCCCAGCGGCCATTTTGAAGCGCGATCGGGCGGTGGAGGAAAGTCAGCGATGGCAGCGGGCAGGCAACACTGTCTGCCCCAAAGAATTTGATGGCAAAGGTAGGGTCGGTGAGGGACCGGATCGGGAGGGAGGGAGGAAGCAGGAGAATTTGTGAAACAAGTCGGGAGGGGGTGGCAGGGGAGAGAAGGGTCACTGCTGGGCATGGGTGGATGGAGGACAGGGGAAAGGAGGGTCACTGCTGGGCATGGGTGGATGGGGGGCAGGGGAAAGGAGGGTCACTGCTGGGCATGGGTGGATGGAGGACAGGGGAAAGGAGGGTCACTGCTGGGCATGGGTGGATGGAGGACAGGGGAAAGGAGGGTCACTGCTGGGCATGGGTGGATGGAGGGCAGGGGAAAGGAGGGTCACTGCTGGGCATGGGTGGATGGAGGGCAGGGGAGAGAAGGGTCGTTGGCCATGGGTGGATGGAGGGCAGGGGAGAGAAGGGTCGCTGGGTATGGGTGCATGCTGGGCAGGGGAGAGGAGGGTCACTGCTGGCCATGGGTGGATGGAGGGCAGGGGGAGAGGAGGGGAGAGAGAATAAATGCTGGACATGGATGAAGGGGAGGAAAGAGTGAGGAAGGAGATAAGATAAGGGAAAAGGAAGAGAGGAGAAAAACTGCACATGGATGAAGAAAATAGGCAGAAGCTGAGGACAAGAAATGAAGGAGGAAAGGAAAGAAATAAATGGAAAGGAAGCCCTGGAAACGGAGTTAAGAGGACAGATAGCAGCAGCATCGGATACTGGGCCAGCATGATCAGAAAAACAGTCACCAGACAACAAAGGTAGAAAAAAATCATTTTATTTTCATTATAGTGTTTGGAATATGTTCCCTTTGAGAATCAGGTGCTCAACATTAAAAGTTCATATTTATTTACTTATTTATGGCATTTTATACCACATTAAACATGAATTAGATTGGAAACTGGGATCTTTTAATTTTTTTTTCCTGGAAAGAGTAATGCATTGCCCCCCCACCCACTGGCTATAGCCAGCTCTGCAATTTTGGGGGGCGCAGAGGTGGACGTGGGGGGGGGGGGGGGGAGGGCGCCGTGGGGGGGGGGGGGGGGGGCGCCGAGGTGGACCGGGAAGAGAGCCTGTTGTTAAAAATTTACCAGCACACCACTGCATCTAGTGCACGTCCTTCATCCAGTTCTTTGGTCACCCAGTCAAAGAAGTCAATGAGATTCGTTTGGCAGGATTTTCCTTTTATAAAGTCATGTTGCTTTGGATCCTGTAACCCACTGGCTTCCAGAAAGTTAACTATCCTTTCTTTCAGCAGTGACTCCATTATTTTTCCTACCACCGATGTAAGACTTACCGGTCTGTAGTTTCCCACTTCTTCCCTGTCTCCACTTTTGTGGCGGGACCACACCCGCTCGTTTCCAATCTCACGGCACCTCTCCCGTCTCTAAAGATCTATTAAATAAATCTTTAAGAGGTCCTGCCAGGACCTCCCTGAGCTCCCTCAGTACCCTGGGATGTATCCCATCCGGCCCCAGAGCTTTATCCACCTTCAAATTCTCCAGCTGCTTATAAACTGTTTATAAACTACATAAATGAAGTGAGAGAGCTCCTCTCATCGGAAAAGAAGGATCACGTGGGGTTGCTCTTCTTCCTCCTGTCTCAGAGAATCCTGCTCAGAATCCAATCTGAAGTGGAGGCGTCTGAAAGACCCTCCAGATCTTCTGGGGTCCAGCTGGAGCTACAGAAGCCAACTGGTCCCCTCTGCAGTGCTTGGCCTCCGGCATGGGGTCATAGCTGGACCCCACTGTTGGTTGGGAGGCCAGCCTCTGCCTGCAGAACCTGCTTAACCATCTGGGTTAAGCTCCGGAGCCAAAAGGAGCCAGGGGACTCGCCCTCACCCACAGATGGACCTGTGGTGGGTAAGAGAGGAACACACCAACTCCCAGTAGGGGCTGTGAATGCTCCTGCTACATACAAACTGCAGCAGGAGAGAAAGGAGCATGCTGTTCCTGCCAAAGACATTAGGACCATGGGTTCCAATGCCTCTGTGAAAGGGTAACTGTGAGACGGCTCTTGCACCCCCTCCTTCCTGATCCTCCCCTAGTCCATTTTTGAAGTCTTCTCCAAACAATAAATGATCCATCGCAAAAGGAGAAGACACAGCTCAACTGCCAGCAGGTATGCCTGGCTACAGGGCCAGAACATGCAAGCCTGCCTGGCTGTTTGGACTGACTTTGGCCCAGAGCTCTGGCATGCCATCCTTTCCACTCACTGGGTATGCTTTTTTTTTTTTTTTTTTTTACTTAATTAGCTTTATCTCCTGTACAAGGAAATAAAGCTTAACCAGGCACAGCCAACTGCCTGGAAGTTACAGGGGAGCCTGAGGGGAAAAATATCCAAACAGGGAGTACAAGCAAGGAGGACAGGAGGATGGAGACCTGCACCCTGACTGAACCAAAGCTTTACCCAGTGGACACTAAGAAGCATGACTTGGGCAGCTAAGCCATGCTCCACACCCAACCAGTCCAGTCAGGAACTGGGAATTTGGGAGCAGACGTTAGGCTGAACTTCGCTGTACCGCCACTGTCAGCAGAGTGGAGTACTAGGCCAGAGACCAGAGGCACCAGTCTGAACAACCTACCATCTGCTAGAGGTTAAGAAAATTTCCATAGAACACCAACAAGTTATACTAGTGAGTTCACTGGAAAAGATCAATTTGCTCTCCCTCCATCTGCCAGTAGAAGGGACTACACCCACTTGTTCAGGACAAGGAGGAGTAGCCTAATGGTCAGTGCAGCAGGCTTTGATCCTGGTGACCTGGGCTTGATTCCCACTGCAGCTCCTTGTGATCTTGGGCAAGTCACTTAACTCTCCATTTCTCCAGGTACAAAAAAAAACACAAAACTCTAGGGACAGAGAAAGTACCTGCATATAATGTGTACAGCACTGCGTTAGTAGCACTATTAGTAGTAGTAGTAGTACAGTATGGCCAGGCAACAAGAAAAGGCAGGCACTTATTATAAAGCTGCCCTTAAACTGCTTAGAAGTAAACACTCTGTTCTCTCTGGGGCCCTTTTACAAAAGCGTGTAAGGACCTACGCACGTCTAGCACACACCAAATCATCATTACCAACCGGTTACTGCATGCCCCAGGCAGTAATTCTGAATTTGGCGTGCACCGAAAACATGCAGTAGAAATTATTTTCTATTTTCTACTGTGTGGCACTTACCTGACGGGTAAATGGCAGTGGGCGAGCGCTGCATGCCTACTGCCTGGGTAGCGCATGAGACCTTACTGCTGAGTTAATGGGTGTCAGTAAGGTCTCCGGCCGAAAATGGATGCGTGCTGGTTTTCATTTTGTCACACATCTATTTTGCGGCCCCCTTAAAAAAGGCCCTTTTTCCTGGAAACGGTAAAAACTGGCCCAGCATACGCCCAAAAGATATGCTCGTACTACCGTGGGCCACTTTTTCCACGGCTTAGTAAAAGGGCCCCTCTGTGCCTATATTTACCCACATGTATACATACATTGTACAATTTATAAAGAATCTACTTGAACATATAAAATGCGGTTGTACACAATCAAGTACCTAATAAAATTACCCCTTCATGAGAGCAATACTCCTTGCACAGTTTTGAAAAGTCCATTGGTACTTTTGTATTTGGATTTAGTTAATGCCTTTTTCATTTGTAGCTCAGGGTGAGTTATATTCAGTTATATTCAGATACTGTAGGTATTTTCATCCCCCTCCCCCCCCAAGAGGGCTTAGAATATAAGTTTGTACCTGAAGCAATGAAGGGATAAGTGTTTTGCTCAAGATCACACGCAGCAGCAGTGAGATCTGAACCTGTCTTCCCTGGTTCTCAGACTGCTGCTCTAACCATTACGCTACTGCTCCAATTCATTACCTGTCAAGTTTATACCAGTTCTCAAAAGTAGAAGTACACATGGTCTTTCCCTTTGAAAACTTGCCAGGAAAAATAGTACCCACACAGATTTGCACCTGCTTTAGTACTTTTTCCATGAAAAACAAGTGCAAGTTTTTAAAAATGCAAAATTATACAAGCCACTGCATCCCCCAATCTAAACCCATTTCAAGCTCACTTTCTTTTACCCCACAGGTAAAAAAAAAAGCATGTGCATTATTGATTTTCATCTGAGCTTTTTACCCAGGGAAAGGGTGGACAATCTGCAAGTAGCCTATAGACCCAAGTAAATGTTGATTCAAATACAGGACAATTTTCAAAAGATATCTACATACACACATATATATTACCCACTGTATATTTCAAGGGGTGGCTCTATATAGCCATGCCCCTACACGTACATCCAATAACCTACCATTCAAACCAATTGAACATTAACAGATTCTCCTACCTATCTGGTGGATGGAATAGTAGCTGTCCTTCTTGTCTATGAAGGCATTGAGAACACTGAAATAGTCATCTTTTTGCCTCTTTTCCTTCTCCCACCTCCAATCTAGATTAGTGCAGAATACTCATAATTAGTGTGAGTGACAACTGGAACATATAAAGAGAGGGAGACTGGGTGTGCAATGAAAGTTTACTAAAAAGGTAGAAAATTTTGTTTTTCTGGGATGAAGAGAGGGAGGGGAAGAACATGGTACAGAAAGCAGACATCACAGTCACGGTACTTATTTCTTAGTCCTACCCTTCCTTGGTTGGTCGTATTCACAGTTCTTATAAATTTTACAATTTTTTTTCTTTCTTTCAAAAGGTATAGGGGCACTTCCATAACAGGGAGTGTGTTAGGAGCCTATTCTATAAAGGCAAGTAAGTACTTACTTTCCTTTATAGAATACTAGCATAACCAGGTACACGCCTAACATTTATGTATGAGCAACAGCTGGTGTAAGGGTGAGCACCTAAGTGCGGCATATACCCACATAAACTTACAGTGCTCTGTACATTGTGTGTAAGTGGGAGCCCCACCCATGCTCCACTGCTGTGTACACACCCCATGCAGATATAACAAGCTGGTTGAATGAGGAGCCTTTTATAAAATGCACAGTTTTCACAGCACTACAGTATTTGGAAGCATACACAGCAGGAAAAGCCATTGTATTAAAAAGATACTCAAAAATAAAGTGGCATCACCTGGGGTTTTGCACTTGTAAGTAGTGCTAGAACCTGCAAAAATAGCATATGTAAACTGCTTTGACTATCTACAGAAAGGAAGTATATTAAGTATGAAACGTATTTACATCTATAAACAGCAATTATTGCTACTTATTTATTATAAATTCTTATGAACCACTTATTTTGTTAATAAAATGATCAAAGCAGGTGATGGGTTTTATAGAATACAAGAAACAAAGGAACTGAAACTGGGAACACACACACACAGGCTCATTTTCAAAGCACATAGATTTATAAAGTTACATAGGTTACTATGGGCTTCTTTTACTAAGCCATACTAGCGATTTCCACATGGCAAATGAGAAAAAGCCCATAGGAATTCAATGGGCTCCCTGTCATCGGGAATCGCTGGTGCAGCTTAGTAACAGAAGCCCTACATAACTTTGTAACTCTATGTGCTTTGAAAATGAGCACCACAGTGTCAAAGAAATTACAAATTGAATTGATTTGCACTTTTCTGACCACTGACAGGCCAGTTATGACCCATGAACTGCAGAGCTCAAACTTAAAATGCCTGAAAGCTGCATTTTTACTTTCTGCTGAAAGATGTGAATCCGAGGTCATACTGATACAGCAAGGAGCGCTTTTCCCCTCCCTGACAGAGTTTGGTGCCGCTGACTCTACAAGGACACAGTTTGAAGGCGAAGACATGTTGAGGTTTTTTAGACAAAACAATTCTTAAGACCTGAGTCTTGGAAAGATTCCTGTAGCAAGTGGCGACTACAATCTCCTGTAAAAGAAACCTTGGACTTGTTATAAGATGCTGTGTTCCATAAACATTTAGATATTGTGTTCTGTATTCCATAACATTCAGATAGTGTTTTCCATTTTATGCAAACAATAAAGTAAGACAGAAATTAGCTGAAGTTGCAAGGTTGTATGATTTGGGAGGGGAAATGATGCCCAATCCACTGTATATAAGGCATTGTTGTGTTGTATTTAGACAGAGGCTGAGATGATCAACAGTGAGTAGGTCTTTACCTACCGCATTGGTCTTTCTCCCTCTCATAACAAATTATTATTTGTTATTGGGCTGATTGCTTTGTTATTATCTGGATTGGTAAGTAATAAAAACTTTCTACTTGGAAGAAACATAGCTTCTGTCTTTTCTGTCATCCAACATCTTGGGGGTGGCTGGTCCACTGTATCTTGGGGTGGGTGTAAGGAGGCAGAAAACCTATCGGTATATTTCTTATGGTAAGTAGAAAGGCCAGAGAAAGAATTACCACATATTATAGCCTGAGACTGGGTAGTTAGCAGAGGGGACCATATAACCCCAGACTCTACTATAAACAAAATTTACATTAGGGATTTTATAGTCAGATTCTCTGTCCTTTCAAGAAATTAAAATTTTTTTTAAGCATGAAACATCCATGGATCTGGGTGTTCTACACTTTACCTAAAATCCATAAACTTTGAACATATTGCCTTTTATCCCATTGTTTCTGCTGCCACTTTGCTGTTTGAATGTTCCCATATTTTTATTGGCCAGTTTTACATGATTTTCAGACCAATTGATTCCTTCTTATGTTCTGATACCTCACATTTCTTATAATGGCTTGCTCATCTCTCAAGAGACTGACAGCATACCTTGCTGCTTAAATTAGATGTAAATTCACTGTATATGAGTATATCTCAAAAAACAACTCTTGATCATAGTTCTAAGGTGTATATCATTATCTCAAGACCCCATTTTGTTCCCACTGAGCTTGCGTTGATTTTAGCTTCTCTCTCTTTGAGAAGAATTATTTTCTGTTTGGGAATCAAATTTACCAACAAATTTCTGGCACAGCATTGGTTGCTACTAGGGACCCATCACTGGCTAATTAATATTGACCAAGTTTGAAAAAGCCTGGGTTTTGCTCTCATCTTTAAGTCCAGTGTACAATTCTGGTGCTAAGATTTTTTTTCTAGGGTAATAACTCAAAATGGTTTAGTTTTTTTTTCTTTTATTTGTATCAGAAGAAAGAATGTGGGCCTCAGGAATGGGTTTAAAAAGCAATTTTTATTGGAAGAGCCGACACAGGCATATACCTGCTTCAAGCATCTGCTTTTAGGAGAGAACCAATCAGCCTGGAGGAGGGGGAGGGGCTCCAGTGGAATTGACTCTCCTCCCCCTCCTCCAGGCTGATTAATTGCCTCCTAAAGGCAGACCCACGAAGCAGGTATATGCCAAAACAAGGTCAGTGTCAGGTCTTTCAATAAAGATTGCTTTTTATACCCATTCCTAAGGCCCATGTGCTTTCTTCTTCTGGTACTTGGACTTTGTTGCACCATAGAGTACCTCTCTTTGGTACTGGTTAGTTTTTTTGTATACCATGATAGTAATGGAACTTACTACTAAGCCAATGTATTTAGAATGTGATATCAAATGTCTCTGATTTACTGAGAACATTAGCTGGTTCTTGTGATCAACAATTACATTCTTTTGTAACTTCGTTGCAATTCTTGCCATTCCCAAATTAAATTTCCACAACTATGAAATGGATCAGACTTTTTTCTTTTTAGTTTTTTAGACTTTAAACTGTCAAGAAAACTCACGGTCATTTTAAAACTACTGTAATTCAAAAACCAACATATCAAAACTCCGGGGGGGGGGGGGGGGGGGGGAAGGAAGATAAATGGGTATGTAAAGACTTGTATCCTGCTATCAAGGAGAACACGTGCTAAAGGTAAGCAAGTTGGCTTTTTCAGAGGATGAGCTAGATATCAAGTCCACACAGATAGTACTCCCTGGCAAACTTCACCTTCAACAAAACCAGGGAAAAATAAATATCATGAAAAGTTCTGTAACTGGCAGACACCAATATATTTTTGGTGGCAGGCAGCCTTTTGATTCTTTCCAACCCAACAGAAGTTGGAAAGGGTTATCTAAAAGGGGTTCAGAATGTTGTCTGTCCATCTGTCTGGGGCAAAATAACTCTTCAAAAATTTAACAGAATGGATGAAACCTGGCATTTGGGAAAACCCAGTAAAAAGACACAATGAGTTCAAAAATGGGCTAAACTGGATAAGGTTTTCAGAAAAATAAGCTCCTAAAACATGGCCCAATGCATCTAAGGGAAAAGGAGTTCCAACGTCTGCATAAACAGAGTGAAACGCAGCAGTTTGAAAACAGGGCAATGCAATTTAAAAGGTGGAATTTCCTACTCTTCCACCCCCCCCCCCCACAACTGCCCCAACCTTGTCAAGTTGCCCCCACAACCCAGAAACTACACCCGACAAACTGCTATTCCATCCTGTAAACTGTCCCAACTGCCAAAACTAGTCCCTGACAACAATTCCCATATGCCGTGAGCAGGGCCAGATAGCCACTAGAAAGAAGTGGGGGAGGAGGACTGCAAGGCAGCTGTAGTCACAGAAGGAAACACGTGATCTGGAGGAATTTTTCTGTTCTGTAGAAGTGAAGTTTCTGCATGTGATGGGGGCAGAAGTGACATGAACATACTCCAATGACATTTCCATGGGAGAAGCAGTTCCAATAGTTGTACCATACATACACTGAGTCACCATGATTAAACAATTGCACTTTTCAAACTGCCTTCTCCTCTAATCTCCTCTCTTGATCACAGACGCACAAAAAGAACACACATACACATATGAATATGTACACACACCAACCCTCCCCACTTCCCAAACAGAGGGATTGGAAAGAATTCCATGCACTATGGATACCATGCCCAGCATCCTCAACAACTGTCCATCTCATACCTGCTGACTCCTGAGTTTTCTCAATAAGGGGTACTAGGCAGTGATCCTTTGTAGTGGAAGAAAGGCAAATGCTCGAGTCTAGCAGAGCTTCTTGTGTCAGGCTTAATAGTGACTTTGGACAATTTATAATGAACCCTAGTAACTCCAGCAGCTGAATGGTTAAAATGTACTGATCTTTCTGCTGCTCAAACAGAGAAACAGTGTACTATGCGGTTTGCATAGATACACTGTTATGAATGCAAGGCATTGTGTAAACAAGTGAGGAGCTGATGTGAGACCAAAAAGGAGTGCGCAATATAGCTAGTGGTGTTTCTCTATGATACATCTTACATACTTCCTGTGACTTGAATGTATCTGTATGTGGACATAAGCAGCCAGTCCCCTCTTTAGATTAGTGATATTAGTGAACCTAGGGGAACGCTTGGCTGATATTTGTTCAGAGGTCTTAGATCAAGGATGGGACAGAATCCTTCCAGCTTCTTGTGACCAAGAATAAAATCTCTGCTTACATTCCCCTGGTGAAATGGATTCTACCATATTGGCTTCTAAGAGGAAAGAGCTCCTTGGTAAGTTATTTCCACATGCTAACAGCTCGGTTATGATAGTTATAGTTTATTTGGATTTGTTGTACCGCCATTAACTAACTTGCAGAGGTGTACAACTCTAAAAACAAAAGAAGAGACAGAAAAGAATTACAATAATTAATAGGACAGATTCAATAAACTCAATCTATTGCAGGTACAAGGTGAGCGATGGCAAAGGTCTTAAATGAGATTGCTATTAAATATATTTTTGTATGTGTTATATTTACTCTGTAACGTACTAGTGCTATGTATGGACTATTTAATATATAAATCGCTTTGATGGCACTGCCCTAAGCATTTCATCAAATAAAGACAATCTTGAACCTTGAAAGCTTGATGAAACAGCCAAGTTTTGACAGCTACTGTGAATTTTTTGAATAACAACTCTGCACGAATTGAGAGAGGCATGGAATTCCAAAGGAAAGGGGCAGCAAAAAAGAAGGCCCAGTGCCAGGTGGATTCCAGTTGAGAAGCATGGGGACTAGGGAGACATAGCTGGTGGTCATTTACTGAATGAAGGAGCCACGCAGGGGAATAAGGAATAGTAAGATTTTGATAGGTATAGGGGGTGACCTGATCGGTAGGCTTTGAAAGCAAGTATAAACGTATTGAAGATAATCCATTGATCACCTGTGAGCCAATGGAATTTAATATAGAGAGGGGAGACAAGATCATACTTCTGGGCATGGTTAAGCAATTTGATAGCAGTATTCTGGAGGGTCTGGAGTTTCTTAAGAAGCAGGAACAACCAAGGTAAATAATGTTACAATAATTAAGTCTAGTGGTAAGCAGAGAAAGAATCAGGGCGTGAAAAGTGTCATAACCAAAAAACCTACGAACTGAACGAAGTTGACAAAGGATAAAGAAACTTGTTTTACGTAACCCAGAAATCTGTTGAGAAAAATTAAGTTGAAAGTTTAAAATTACACCAAGATAACAGGAAAGAATTTACTGGGGAAAGAGTGTGGCCAAAGAAGATTAAAGGTAAAGAGGGGGATGACATTTCACCCGTGAACCAGCTTGCTACCAGCATTGTTCAGAATCAATTTATGAGAACCTAACCAGTCTGAAACAAGGGTAAGACAATCCAGTAAGGGCTGAATGGACAGCGAAGATGGATTTCTAGGGTAAATCAATAGAATATCATCTGCATAAAAGTGAACGGAAACCCCCGAAGATTGAATGAGAGTTGACAAAGGGCTGAGAAAAAAGATTAAAGAGAAGGGGAGAGAGAATTGACCCTTGTGGAACCCCACAACCAATACAGTAACAGGAGGAAAAAGAAGATGCCATTTGAACCTGAAAAGAGCGATCTGTTAGAAAAGAAGAAAACTACGCAAGAACCGTACCAGACACACCCAAATTCTCAAGACAGAAAAGTAAAAGAGAGTGATTGACCAAATCAAAAGCTGTGGATAGATCAAGTGAAACAGCCAGAACTACACTGTGTATTTTGAGATGTGAATACATTTCACTAGGTAAAACTGTTTCTGTACTAAAAAGTGGGACAGGAATCCAGACTGCTTAGGGTGAAGTACAAGCGTTTTGTCCATGAAAAATGAAACTTGGAGACAAACTATTTTTTCTAAAAGTTTGGACAAAAAAATATATTAGAAACTGGGCAATAATGCACACAGACTTGGACATGAAAGGATTTTTTTTTTTTTTGGGGGGGGGGGGCAAACTACAGCCATTTTCCAATGAGTAGGACCTTGGCCAGAGAAAAGACAATGGTTAATAAGAAGCAGAATTTTCAGAAGCAGCTCTAATTCTGATATTTTATGATGCTATTCTATGATAATTTATGATGCTTGGGGGGGGGGGTGATTTAATATAGTAACATAGTAGAAGATGGCAGAAAAAGGCCGGCATAGCCTATCCAGTCTGCCCAGCAAGATAAACTCCTAAGTATACGATATGATAATATGATTTGGAGCAAGATCCAATCGCTGAAGAAACTTTCTATCTTGCCTATTTTGAGAACCAACCAGTCTGAGATTGCAAGGGTTATCGGTCGCAAAAATTTTTTCAGCCTGTCTCAGCATGATTATCTTAATCTCTTTCCTGATGCAGCTCTTATTAGGATGAAACACAAGCTACGTTGGAAGCTTGGTTTTCAGACAGCACACCTTTCAATAATCTGAGTGACTTTCTATATACAGAGAGAAAATCACTTAGCAGATGACACCAAATTATATAAAGTTCTTAAATTCACAAGTGGATTTTCAGAAATTGCAGAGGAACTTGCAAGACTGGGAGACTGGACATCCAGATGGTAAATGAAATTTAAGGTGGACAAGTACAAAGTGATGCACAAAGGGAATAACCCAAACAATAGCTACATGATGTTAGGCTCAACATTAGGAGGAAAAACTGAAGGTGGTAACCAATCCTCAACTACTTCTATGATTCATAGGTTCACTCTCAGTGACAGAGGGATAGACGACCACCTAATTGCACCATCAAAGAGTAGACCCAGGCACTATCAAAGAGCTTCATGGAAGCCACCAGGGCTCCCTGCTGTGCCATCTTTGTTGCCACACTTTCTGCTATGAAAGGAATGGGTCCAGCCTGCTGGATGGCTCTGCTGATCCCCAGAGACTCTGCATGTACGCTATCTTCTAAATATGAGGAACTTGTTTCATTCCAAGCACAGTTAAGAGAAACCACAGCCTTTGTATCCACCACCTCCACCGGGAGGCCATACCACGCATCCACCACCCTTTCCGTGTAGGAGTATTTTCTTAGATTCCTCCTAAGTGTATGTCCTCTCAACTTCTTCCTATGCCCTCTCATTCCAGGGTTTTCCATCATTTGAAAAAAGTTCATCTCTTGTACATTGATGACATTGAGGTATTTAAACATCTCTATCATATTATTATTATTACATTTGTATCCCACATTATCCCACCTTTTTGCAGGCTCAATGTGGCTTACAATTCATCGTGGATACTGGAAATAGAAAAGAATGTACATTGGTTTCACAGCAAGTTTTGGGTACATGATGGTGACATACATAATATTGGAAATAGACAAGAGTATACATTTGTTTTAGCAGAAGTTTTGGTTACATGATGGTAAAATACATGATAGTGTTAAAGCCATAGACGTTAGGTGCATGATAGTGTGAAAGCAAAAGACATTAAAGAACATTCCTGGATATCTTAAGGAAATTAGAGTTACGCGTGTTGTTCTTTATGATATATTTTGTCGAAGAGATAAGTTTTCAGGAGTTTGCGGAAGTTGGTCATTTCGTAGACCGATTTCAGGTTACATGGCAGTGAGTTCCAGAGCTGTGTGCTTGTATAGGAAAAGGTTGATGCATGCATTGATTTGTATTTCAAGCCTTTACATTTGGGAGGATGAAGATTGAGGAATGTGCAGGAGGATTCTTTTGCATTTCTGGGTGGTAGTTTTATTAGGTCCGATATGTAGGCTAGGGCGTCACCATAGATGATTTTGTGGACCAAGGTACAGAGTTTGAACGTGATGCGTTCTTTGAGTGGGAGCCAGTGTAGTTTTTCGCGAAGGGGTGTTGCGCTTTCGTATTTTGGTTTGCCGAATATAAGTCTTTCTGCCGTGTTCTGGGCTGTTTGGAGTTTTTTTGAGTATTTGCTCTTTGCAGCCGGCGTAGAGTGAATTACAATAGTCCAAATGACTAAGTACCAGTGATTGTACCAGGTATCGGAAAACATTCCTTGGGAAAAATGGTCTGACTCATTGTAGTTTCCACATTGAATGGAACATCTTTTTAGTTATGTTTTTTGCATGGTTCTCAAGTGTAAGGTGTCGGTCAATGGTGACTCCAAGGATTTTTAGGGTGTCTGAGACTGGTAGACATATATTAGGTGTGTTGATGGTGGTGAATTCCTTCTTCTTGTATTGCGAGGTGAGTACTAGGCATTGGGTTTTTTCGGCATTTAGTTTCAGTCGAAATGCATCTGCCCAGGAGTTCATAATGTGTAGGCTTTGGTTAATTTCGTCGGAAATTTCTCTTAGATCATGTTTGAATGGGATAAAGATTGTTACATCATCAGCATATATGTGTGGGTTTACATTCTGATTCGATAATAGCTTAGCCAAGGGTGTCATCATTAGGTTGAATATGGTCAGTGAGAGGGGGGATCCCTGTGGAACTCCGCATTCAGGTTTCCATGTGGCTGATGTTGTCGAGTTTGATGTCACTTGATATGAGCGGGTGGTTAGGAAACCCTTGAACCATCTGAGAACGTTACCTCCGATTCCGAAGTATTCGAGGATGTGTAATAAAATTCCATGGTCGACCATGTCGAATGCGCTTGACATGTCAAATTGTAGCAGTAGTATGTTGTTGCCGTTTGCTATCAATTGTTTGAGTTTGGTCATAAGCGTGACTAGTACGGTTTCCGTGCTGTGATTAGAGCGAAATCCTGACTGGGAATCGTGCAGTACTGAGAACTTGTTTAGATACTCTGTGAGTTGTTTGGTCACCATGCCTTCTGTTATTTTGGTGAATAGGGGAATGGATGCTACTGGTCTATAGTTTGTTAGTTCATTAGTATTTTTCTTTGCATCCTTAGGTATGGGGGTGAGTAGAATATTACCTTTTTCCTTTGGGAAGAGTCCATTTTGTAGCATGAAATTCACATGGTTAGTTAGGTCTGTTATAAATTGTTGGGGGGCCGACTTCTCCCGCCTCTCTTCCAGCATATACATGTTGAGGTTCATAAGCCTGTCCCTATATGTTTTATGACGGAGACCGCTTACCAATTTTGTAGTCGCCCTCTGGACAGACTCCATCCTGTTTATATCTTTCTGTAGGTGCGGTCTCCAGAACTGCATGCAGTACTCTAAATGGGGCCTCTCCAGAGACTTATACAGGGGCACAATCATCTCTTTTTTTCCTGCTAGCCATCCCTCTTCTTATGCACCCAAGCATCCTTCTGGTTTTGACCGTCGCCTTTTCTACCTGCTTGGCCACCTTAAGGTCATCAGACACAATCACCTCCAAGACCCACTCTTCTTTCGTACACAGAGGCACTTCACTCCTGAAATGGTACTGTGGATTCTTGTAACCCAAGTGCGTGACCTTGCATTTCTTAGCATTAAATTTTAGTTGCCAATTATCGGACCATTTTTCAAGTTTTACCAGATCTTTCCTCATGTCATCCACACCCTCTGGGGTGTCCACCCTATTACAGAGTTTGGTATCATCCGCAAAGAGACAAACCTTATTAGACAGTCCTTCTGTAATATCACTCACAAAGATGTTAAAAAGAACCAGCCCAAGGACCGATCCCTGCGTTACACCACTGATAACATCCCTATGCTCAGAGGAAGCTTCATTTACCACTACCCTCTGTTTCCTCCTATTTAACCAGTTTCTAACCCAGTCAGTCACTTCAGGTCCCATACCAAGGGCACTCAGTTTATTATCAGTCACCTGTGTGGAACCATGTCAAAGGCTTTACTAAAATCCAAGTACACCACATCTAGCGCCCCTCCCATATCTAACTGTTTGGTCACCCAATCAAAGAAATCAATCAGATTCATCTGACATGACCTGCCTCTGCTGAAACCATGCTGCCTTGGGTCCTGCAGGCCATTTGATTCGAGAAACCTCACGATCCTCCGCTTTAGTAGCGTTTCCATTAGTTTACTCACCAACCTCCTCCTCACTTCCGCTCTTATACACTGGCACCACATCCACCTTTCTCCAATCTTCCAGGACCACACCAGACTCAATCTGTCCCAGCATTTTGTTTCAAGTTATCTGCAGACCTAGGGTTTCTAGGCTGCATTTTAGACCTGCTGTTTTTTCCTATGTGCTTCCTGCACCTGTTCTAGTGCACGAGGTACTCAGATCTTCTGGCAACAGGTCCTGCTAGAGGATTAGAGCACTTTCCATAGTTTCTAGAAGGGAACCTGGAAGCAGGGAAGAGTTGGACCTTCTGAAAGAGTGTTGCTACTAGTATTAGTACTAGTACTCCACCAAAGAAGATTTAAACTCCGACTTTGCCTCCAAAAAATTGTCTTTCGAACCTCTTCTACCATTGACCATATTAGTAAAAAGACAGCCCCATTTCTGCCAATGCCTGCAGCTGTCTCCTGATGAGGAAGAGAGAGAGAATTAGCCCCATCTTGTGACAAGGCTAACATTCTGTATTCCCCAAAGAAGCAGTCAGGTCCTGAATTACAGTTCCCAGAAGCCCTTGTAAGAGGAGGAGAGGAGGGGAGGCCGGAAAATAGAGAATGGAACTCCTTTCCCACTAGGGGGAGCCCGGGCTCAAGGCGAGGTGAGCAAGGTACTCCTTTCTCCACTAGCGGGAGATGGAAGGATGAAGCTCAGTTTCCCTGGCTTCACCGTCAATATATAATTCCCCCCAGCTGTGAGAAGGGAAGGGCAGATTTCCTGGAGGCTTTGGATCACCAGGGGAGAGAGGAGATGAATGAAGGGAGAGAGGCCATGGAGTATGTGGAGGAAAGAAGGAGCCTGGCCCTAGAGCAGCCTAAGGAGGAAGAGCCGGCTACCATGGAATGGGAGTCTGCAAAGGTTGCTCTGCATAGTCCCTGAAGGTACTGAAGAAGGCCCTGAGAGTTGGAAGGGGGAGAAACTGCCAGCCCTGCCCCCACCTAGAGGTATACCAGTTGGGAGAGGAGAAGGCGGGTGGCTGGCTATTACTGACCAGGGCAGAGCCATTGGAAAATGATGTATTGTTTTGAGTTATGGGTCGGTAGGAGAGACCTGCTGGGCCCTGTGGGATGGTGACTTACCCTTTTGAAAAGGGAAGGATTAAAACCCCCATAGGGGGCCTGAACACAAGTGGAACTGAAGGTGGCTGAAGGATTCCTTTGGGACTGGTAAATCCTGAGTGAGTAGACTGTGTTCCAAGGACTGTGTTTATTTTGGAAAGAAAGATATCCTAAGGATTGTTGTTCTATGTTTTGTTTTGTACTTTTTTTCTCTGAACAAGGGGGATAAGGCCTGGGGGCCTTATCCGGGTGGACACTATATAACAGGGTTTATGGATTTGTAAACCCCCTGCTAATAAAACTTTCTTGATCCTGAGTTCCGGTGTCTACAGTGTTGTTCCAGGAATCCAGGAGCAGCAAGCCTGCGGGCTCCCTTCCCCATGTGGTAGAAGAGCACCCCCTTCACAAGCTATACCAAACCAGTTAGACATTTGTGGCACTTGCATAAGTACATAAGTATTGCCATACTGGGACAGACCAAAGGTCCATCAAGCCCAGCATCCTGTTTCCAACATTGGCCAATCCAGGTCACAAATACCTGACAAGATCCCCAAAAAAGTATCAAACATTTTATACTGCTTATCCCAGAAATAGTGGATTTTCCCCAAGTCCAATTTAATAATGGTCTTTTCCTTTAAGAAGCCATCCAAACCTTTTTTAAACTCTGTTAAGCTAACTGCCTTTACATTCTCTGGCAAAAAATTCCAGAGAAATTTTCTTTGATTTGTTTTAAATTTACTACTTTGTAGTTTCATCGCATGCCCCCAAGTCCTTGTATTTTTGGAAAGCGTAAATAGATGCTTCACATCTACCCGTTCAATTCCACTCATTTTATAGACCTCCATCATATCTCCCCTCAGCCGCCTTTTCTCCAAGCTGAAGAGCCCTAGCCGCTTTAGCCTTTCCTTATAGGTGTGGCCGCACCATGAAGCAATACAAAGGCGTTATAACATTCTCATTTTTGTTTTCCATTCCTTTCCTAATAATACCTAACATTCTATTTGCTTTCTTAGCCGCAGCAGCACACTGAGCAGAAGGTTTCAACGTATCATCAACAACAACCCATAGATTCCTTTCTTGGTCTGTGACTCCTAACGTGGAACCCTGAATGACGTAGCTATAATTTAGATTCCACTTTCCCACATGCATCACTTTGCACTCTCTCACATTAAACATCATCTGCCTATGTCGATTCCTTTAATAAAGATTCTTGTTAAAAATTAAAAAAAAAAAACCATCATCTGCCATTTAGACACCCAGTCTCCCAGTCACAATCCTCCCGCGATTTAATGACTTTCAATAACTTTGTGTCATCAGCAAATTTAATTACCTCACTAGTTATTCCCTCTCTAGGTCATTTATAAATATGTTGAAAAGCAGCGGTCCCAGCACAGAGCCCTGGGGAACCCCACTAACTACCCTTCTCTATTGAGAATACTGAGCATTTAACCCTACTCTCTGTTTTCTATCTTTTAACCAGTTTTTAATCCACAATAGAACACTACCCTCCTATCCTATGACTCTCCAATTTCCTCTGGAGTCTTTCATGAGGTACTTTGCCAAACACCTTCTGAAAATCCAGATGCACAATATCAACCGGCTCACCTTTATCCACATGTTTGTGGGATAAAGGTGAGCAAGATAAAGGGAACAAGGCATACAATGAGAACTAACAGCCACACTAATCCACCCGACAACCCACTCAGTCAAGATAGCTCACCTACTATAACTACCTTAATCACCCCTTTCCTTCTTCCTTCTACCCTTACTTAATCTCGGCACAATATCAAATACAGTGGGGGAAATAAGTATTTGATCCCTTGCTGATTTTGTAAGTGTGCCCACTGACAAAGACATGAGCAGCCCATAATTGAAGGGTAGGTTATTGGTAACAGTGAGAGATAGCACATCACAAATTAAATCCGGAAAATCACATTGTGGAAAGTATATGAATTTATTTGCATTCTGCAGAGGGAAATAAGTATTTGATCCCCCACCAACCAGTAAGAGATCTGGCCCCTACAGACCAGGTAGATGCTCCAAATCAACTCGTTACCTGCATGACAGACAGCTGTCGGCAATGGTCACCTGTATGAAAGACACCTGTCCACAGACTCAGTGAATCAGTCAGACTCTAACCTCTACAAAATGGCCAAGAGCAAGGAGCTGTCTAAGGATGTCAGGGACAAGATCATACACCTGCACAAGGCTGGAATGGGCTACAAAACCATCAGTAAGACGCTGGGCGAGAAGGAGACAACTGTTGGTGCCATAGTAAGAAAATGGAAGAAGTACAAAATGACTGTCAATCGACAAAGATCTGGGGCTCCACGCAAAATCTCACCTCGTGGGGTATCCTTGATCATGAGGAAGGTTAGAAATCAGCCTACAACTACAAGGGGGGAACTTGTCAATGATCTCAAGGCAGCTGGGACCACTGTCACCACGAAAACCATTGGTAACACATTACGACATAACGGATTGCAATCCTGCAGTGCCCGCAAGGTCCCCCTGCTCCGGAAGGCACATGTGACGGCCCGTCTGAAGTTTGCCAGTGAACACCTGGATGATGCCGAGAGTGATTGGGAGAAGGTGCTGTGGTCAGATGAGACAAAAATTGAGCTCTTTGGCATGAACTCAACTCGCCGTGTTTGGAGGAAGAGAAATGCTGCCTATGACCCAAAGAACACCGTCCCCACTGTCAAGCATGGAGGTGGAAATGTTATGTTTTGGGGGTGTTTCTCTGCTAAGGGCACAGGACTACTTCACCGCATCAATGGGAGAATGGATGGGGCCATGTACCGTACAATTCTGAGTGACAACCTCCTTCCCTCCGCCAGGGCCTTAAAAATGGGTCGTGGCTGGGTCTTCCAGCACGACAATGACCCAAAACATACAGCCAAGGCAACAAAGGAGTGGCTCAGGAAGAAGCACATTAGGGTCATGGAGTGGCCTAGCCAGTCACCAGACCTTAATCCCATTGAAAACTTATGGAGGGAGCTGAAGCTGCGAGTTGCCAAGCGACAGCCCAGAACTCTTAATGATTTAGAGATGATCTGCAAAGAGGAGTGGACCAAAATTCCTCCTGACATGTGTGCAAACCTCATCATCAACTACAGAAGACGTCTGACCGCTGTGCTTGCCAACAAGGGTTTTGCCACCAAGTATTAGGTCTTGTTTGCCAGAGGGATCAAATACTTATTTCCCTCTGCAGAATGCAAATAAATTCATATACTTTCCACAATGTGATTTTCCGGATTTAATTTGTGATGTGCTATCTCTCACTGTTACCAATAACCTACCCTTCAATTATGGGCTGCTCATGTCTTTGTCAGTGGGCACACTTACAAAATCAGCAAGGGATCAAATACTTATTTCCCCCACTGTATATCTGCCACCCTGCAATGACTTTGTCAACAAAACTATGTAAACCGCATTGAACCTGTAATGACTATGCTAACAAAACTATGTAAGCCACATTGAGCCTGCAAATACATGGGATAATGTGGGATACAAATGCAATAAATAATAAGTCGGCCTATGCCCACTGGCATTTTCATCACCCTTCTCTGTTCCTTTTCTAATTCCACTATATCTTTTTTGAGATGTGGAGACCAGAATTGAACACAATATTCAAGGTGCGGTTGCACCATGGAGCAAAACAAAGGCATTATAATGTCCTCATTTTTGTTTTCCATTTCTTTTCTAATAATATCTAACATTCTATTTGCTATCTTAGCCGCTGCCGCACACTGAGCAGAGGATTTCAACATATCATCAATGCCGCCACCTAGATCCCTTTCCTGGTCAGTGACTCCTAACGTGGAACCCTGCATTACATAGCTATAATTCGGGTTCCTCTTTCCCACATGAATCACTTTGCACTTGCCCACATTAAACGTCATCTGCCATTTAGATTCCCAGTCTTGAAAGGTCCTCTTGTAATTTTTCACAATCCTCTCGTGATTTAACAACTTTGAAACTTTGTATCATCAGCAAATTTAATTACCTCACTAGTTATTCCCATCTCTAGATCATTTAAAAATATATACTAAAAAGCAGCGGTCGCAGCACAGACCTCCAGGGGAACCCCACTATCTACCCTTCTCCATTGAGAATACTGACCATTTAACCCTACTCTCTGTTTTTTATCATTTAACCAGTTTTTAATCCACAATAGAACACTACCTCCTATCCCATGACTCTCCAATTTAATCTGGAGTCTTTCATGAGGTACTTTGTCAAACACCTTTTGAAAATCCAGATACACAATATCGACCGGCTCACCTTTACCCAAATGTTTGCTCACCCCTTCAAAGAAATAGATTGGTGAGGCAAGATGTCCCTTCACTAAATCCATGTTGGCTTTGTCTCATTAATCCATGCTTTTCAATATGCTCTGTAATTTTGTTCTTTATAATAGTCTCTACCATTTTGACCAGCACCGACGTCAGGCTCACCGGTCAAGTTCCTCTTAAACATGCCTCAGAGACAGAGGCTGCCTCCCAAAGGCACAGCCATAAAGATGGCAAGCTAAGACTCTCATGGCCACATGCTTCACTGAAACCTTGATGAAGTCATACAAGGTGTCTGCTACAAAGGCTACATCTGATTCCAGGACTGCCTCACCCAAGCATAGAGTCATTTCCTTTACTGACTCCTACAGAAATAGCTGGATCCAATGCAGACAGGCCTCGTCTAAAAAGCCAAGATGGTGTGATTGGAAGCATGCACTGCAGGCAGTATTTGAAGGAGAAATACAGATCACAGAGAGAGGAGCATAGGCAGGCTGGAATTCCTTGGGTAGTCAATAGACCCTAAAGTGTGAGGAGCATAGGCAGGCTGGAATTCCTTGGGTAGTCAATAGACCCTAAAGTGTGCGGAGCATAGGCAGGCTGAAATTCCTTGGGTAGTCAATAGACCCTAAAGTGTGAGGAGCATAGGCAGGCTGAAATTCCTTTGGTAGTCAATAGACCCTAAAGTGTGAGGAACATAGGCAGGCTGAAATTCCTTGAGTAGTCAATAGACCCTAAAGTGTGAGGAACATAGGCAGGCTGAAGTGTGTGTGTGTGTGGGGGGGGGGGGGGGGGGGGGGAGGGGCTGGGAGACAAAATATAAAGGATTTGATTGCAGCCTGGAAAGAGAACTTAGAAGACTGTTAAGGCTGGGAGAAACAAAGCTATAGTTGGAGAGAAACCTTTGTATGCTGAGCTTTGTAAACCAATGGACAGTACTGGTGGCCTGAACTGAGCTTTGTAAACCAATGCAGCGTACTGGTGGGCTAAAATGGAAAAAGGTTTTGAGAGCCTAGGTGTGGCACATGTTATATGCATGAAAAGGTGGTTTGAACCTCTGTGCAGTGTTGTGCAAACCATAGAGAAAAAACTGTTAGGCTGAACCTGGAAGAGAGGGATTGCCCACGTGTAACCAGTACTATGTGGAACCAGAGAAGGGCTTTGGGCAGTAGTAAGCCCTCACTAATATATGTTTGATGCTCTACTGTTTGTAAGGAAAGTGGAATTTTACTTGTTATTGGTGCTTTTGCATATTCTGAAAACCCTATAAGCCAATGCCAAGAACAGAGGCTTGTATTTTCTGTTTGTTTTTGGTGCTTGTTTTTGGGAAATTCTAGGAATTGTGGTCATTGTAGGAAAATACTTCCATGGGGTTAGGTTGAGCTAGTTCCAGGGGAAAGAAGAATAGTAGGAAGGCTACAGCTCCCTCTCAGTACCAGCCATACCTGTGTGTGAGACTCCATAAGAGACCACTCACTCACCTATCTAAAAACATAGGGTGGTATGTATGGATAAAGACTATGATAAAATGAAAAGAACAGTGAAAAAAATACTTAGGGGAGCAGCTGCGAAGGTCAAAAATTTACATCAGGCGTGGATGCTGTTCAAAAATACCATCCTGGAAGCCCAAGCCAGATATATTCCATGTATTAAAAAAGGAGCAAGGCAGGCCAAACAGCAGCAAGCGTTAAAAGTGAGGTGAAAGAAGCTATCAGAGCTAAAAGAAAATCCTTAAGAAAATGGAAGGAACCAACTGAAAATAATAAGAAACAGCATAAAGAATGGCAAGTCAAATGCAAAGTGCTGATAAAGAAGGCAAAGAGGGAGTTGAAAAAAAGATTACGTTGAAGGCAAAAACACATAGTAAAATTTTTCTTTTAGTTATATTAAAAGCAAGAAGCCGGCAAAAGAATCGGATGGACCGCTAGATGACCAAGGGGTAAAAGGGGCGATCAGGGAAAACAAAGCCATAGCAGAGAGATTAAATGAATTCTTTGCTTTGGTCTTCACCGACGAAGATTTGGGAGAGATACTGGTGCCAGAAATGGTATTCAAAGATGATGAGTCAGAGAAACTGAATGAACTCTCCAGGGGCGTAGCCACGGGTGGGCCTGGGCCCACCCATTTTGGGCTCAGGCCCACCCAGCAACGGTGCACGCTGCAGGCCTTCTTTCCCTCGGGCCCTCCCTTCCCTTCGGGCAGCACCGCAGTCTACAACAAAGCTGCATCGGTTGTCATCATCTTCTGGCTGAGTTGTTAGTTCTTCTGCTGCTTATCTGCAGCGGATCCACGCGCTGCCAGGGCTGTCTGCTGCTGCGACTGCTTTCTCTGTGCTGGCCCCGCCTCTTCGGGCCAGCGCAGAGGAAGCAGTCGCAGCAGCAGGCAGCCCTGGCAGTGCGCGGATCCACTGAGATAAGCAGCAGAAGAACTAACAACTCTGCCATGGAGCGGAGTGGAGGAAGGAAGAACAGCTGTCACATGGCTGCGCGGTGCCGCAACGCACAGCCTCCCGTTGATCTCGCTGTTCCTTCCGCTCCGCGCCTCGTACTGCCCGCCTCTCCGTTGCCCAGGCCACTGGCGTGAAAAAGGAAGCAAACACAGGAGTCAGATGCTGCAGGCCCCGCAGCCACGCGACGCCCAGGTCAGCCCCAGTCGAGACCGAAGGAGGAGTCAAGGTCCGACACCGATCCGATGCCCAGACCCTCCCAGACCTCCAGGGTGGAGAAAGCCGACGGCAGGACCAAGGGAAAGAAGGGCTGTAGTCAGTGTTTCAGTGAGTGGTGGCTGGGGAAAGGGAGGGAAACAAAACTGCAGCATGCTGGCGGGTGGTTGGTTGGTTGGTGTGTGTGTGTGTGTGGGGGGGGTCGTCGGGGAGAGACAGGATCACTGTTGGGATGAGGGAGTGAAACAGGGTAGAGCTAGGTGGGGGAGGGACGGAGAGATGCTGCAAGGGGAAAGAGAGGGAGAATTGTTGGATATGGGTGGGATGGGGAGAGGGAGGGAAAGGGCATGAAAGAAAAAAACGTGTTGGACATGGAAATGGAAGGGAGGGAGAGATGAGGGGGAAATGTTGAACATGGAATTGAGGTGAGGGAAAGGAAGGATTGAGAGATGGTGGTGGGTGTGGGAGGGGGGGTAGAGAGATTTTAAACCAGGGGCTCAAGGCAGGGAGAGGGAGAAAAGTTGGACATGAAGGTGGAGAAGAGGAGAGGAAAGGAGAGATGCACAAGCGGGGGAGGGGAGAAAGAGGGAAGATGGATCCAGGGAGAGAAGATAGACAATGGATGGTAGGGAAGAGAAAGGGAAAAATGCTGGACAATGGGGGAGGGGAGAGAGATGGGACAGGAAGATGCTGGTGGTGGGAGGTAAAAGGGATAGGGAAATATCAGGCTACGAGGGTGAGGAGGGTAGAAAGAGGGAACAGATGCTGGGCTGCAAGGGTGGAGGGAGGGAGACACTGGGAATGGTGGAAAGCATGGGGGAGAGGCACAGGGAGTGGAGATGGCAAGGAAAAAATGAGAGAATAGTGATCACAGGGGGTAGAAATACACAGATCGAAGATGGAAGGGAATGGAAGGCTGAGAAGGAGAGAAATGGGGAATGGGAGAGCTAGTGGGTGAAAGGAGATGGAAATGTGATAGATATCTGAAAAGTAAAAAGAAGGAAAAGATTTAGAAAGAGGATGAAATTTGAGTGTACAGAGGCAGAAAAGAAAAAAAAAAAGAAAGGAAAGAGCTAAAATGGAAGGATCAATATTTCAGAGGTAGGTGTAGTGAGGAAATGAAACGACAGGAGAAAAAAGACAAATGGACAACCGCTTGAAGAATTAGCAGAAGACAGACAGGAAAGCGGGAGAGAGAAATTGGAACCAACATGATGGAAAAATAAAATGTCCAGACAATAAAGGTAGGAAAATCATTTTACTTTGAATGTTTTAAATGGAATATGTTAACTTTGGGAAATGTGCATAGCGCATTTCTTTTTATTGTGTTAAGTAGAAAAGGAAATGCGCTTTTGTTTTGTTTTGGGTTTTTTTTTTCTCCAGTGTTGCAGTACATGCTGAGGTTCCCAGTTCAATTTTGTCTTTATCTTTATTTCTAATTTGTGATCCTTGTTCTGTAATTTGTGAGGGTCTGTCAGTGTGACTTTAACGGCAGATGAGGAGATTGGAGAGGAGAGGGAATTGGGGAAGGGGCTTTATTTTCTGCCCTAGTCACCAGCATGGCTAACGGCAGCCCTGACCCTTGCTGTAGTTAGTGGGGATTCCCAAGCCCAACTAGCTGAGGTCTCTTCTGAAGCTGGCCAGAGATGCCTTCTTCTACTGAGCTTGGCAGATGGGGGCAGCATCCTGGAGCCACTGACAACTAAGCATGTATGAGGTGCTGGCATCAGCGGCTCGAGGAATTGCTGCTGCCTACTGGGCTTGGTGGAGAGGAATTCTGGCCATCTTTACTGGAGGCCTTCAGCTGACAGAGATTGGGGATCCTCACCTGCTAAAGTATTTATATTTTGAATTGGGAAGTGCTGGGGGAGAGGGGAGAGAGAGAAAATTTTGTGCCCACCCACTTTGTGCTCAGGCCCACCCAAAATTGGCTGTCTGGCTACGCCACTGGAACTCTATAAACCAGGAGGATGTAATGGCTCAATTTGACAAACTGAAGAGTAGCAAATCTCCTGGACAAGATGGTATTCATCTCAGAGTACTCATAGAATTGAAAAATGAACTTGAAGAACTATGGTTAGTAATATGTAGTTTATTCTTAAAATCAAGCATGGTACCAGAAGACTGGAGGGTGGCCAATGTAATGCCAATTTTTAAAAAAGGTTCCAAAGGAGACCCAAGAAATTATAGTCCAGTGAGCCTGACGTCAGTGCCAGGTAAAATGGTAGAGACTATTATAAAGAACAAAATTACAGAGCATATTCAAAAGCATGGATTAATGTGAAAAAGCCAACATGGCTTTAGTGAAGAGAAATCTAGCTTCACCAATCTATTATATTTCTTTGAAGAGGCGAACAAACATGTGGATAAAGGTGAGCCGGTCAAATATTGTGAATCTGGATTTTCAAACGGCGTTTGACACAGTACCTCATGAAAGACTCCAGAGGAAACTGGAGAGTCATGGGATAGGAGGTAGTGTCCTATTGTGGATTAAAAACTGGTTAAATGATAGAAAATAGAGAGTAGGGTTAAATGGTCAGTATTCTAAATGGAGAAGGGCACATAGTGGCATCCTGCAGGAATCTGTGCTGGGACTTCTGCTTTTTTTTTTTTTTATTTGTTTATTCATTTTAATCAAAATTTACAAGAAACATCTTGTTTAGGAAAGTGTCATTCAAAATAAAAAAAAAAATACACAGGAAAATAAGAGAAAAGAAAGAGCAATTAAGTCATTACACTTTCAAAATTTCAAAGACACTCAAGTCCATAAAGAGAGATCCAAGATTTAGGAAATCTAAGGGAGAAATATAACCAAGGAAAAAATATTGGAAATTAGTTTCTGCTAAGAGATTGTGCACTTTCTAATGTTGGCTCTCCAATCTAACTGAGGCCAAAAGGGAGGATACATGAGCAGGTTCAGTAAACATATACTTCTTGCCTCTCAGCCTTATTATGCACTTGCAGGGGTATCTAAGAAAGAAGGTACCCCCCAAGTGCAAAACCTCAGGCTTAAGAAGCAAGAATTGTTTCCTTCGTCTTCTGGTCTCTTTCGAGACATCAGGAAATAGCATAATTTTAAAACCCAAAAAGGGTTTATCTTTATTACGGAAAAAAAGGCGAAAGATCCAATTCTTATCAGGAATCAATGCGACTGATGCCACTAATGTAGCAGCAGTCGCCAATTGGGAATCAGAGGTCTCAAGCAAAAGGGAAATATCCAACGGTTTTTTCATTATCTGGATTAATGTTCCTTTCTGGGACATAATATACATAGGAAAAGGGTGGAAAGTCCTTTTCCATAATATTCAAAACTTCACAGAAATAACGTTTCAACATATCCAGAGGGAGAACTGTTTGTATCCTTGGGAAATTGACAAATCTCAGATTATAATTCTTAGTGAAATTATCAAAAACCTCCATTTTTTGTCTGAGATTTGTAACATCTTTTATAATTGTAGTATGTAATGTTTCAACTTTCATAATCCTTTGATCAATTTTTTCAATTTTTTCATTCAGAGCTTTAATCTCTTCTCCCTCTTTTTGTAAGTCAATTTCTACATGTTTTACCCTAGGTAAAAGTTCGTTAGTTTGTTTGAGGAAAATTTGTCCCAAATTAGACATCAAGTCCCACAATACTTCTAAGGTTACTTCTTTTGGCTTGGCCACTAGTTCCTTAGGTAATTCAAACCTTATTGAAGTCTGCTCAACTTCCACACTCCGGCTCTCAGTTTCTCTCCCCTCGTTTTGCTGCGGTTCTTTGGGCAAAATGCCCTCCATTCCTTCCTCAGTTGGAAATGAAGCTTCACCCCAACGCTCTTCTGGGCCCGTGCCTTGTTCCAAGGGGGACCCTGTAGGGTCAAAGAGGAAAGAACTCGCGCCAAGCGGTTGGGGAGGTGGAGTTCGCGCTGCAGGACTCAGCGTTGTTTCAAAGCCGAGGGAAGCCGAATTCTCCTGTTCGCCAGCATTCCCAATCGGCGGAGTGCTGCTTTGTTGCACAGTTGTCCGCGGCCTCATAAAACGGTCAATAGGACCCGGCAAAGGAGACGGGAGCGGGGAAGCTCTGCCCGCTACTTTTCCTCTTCGCTTCGGCATCGTAGGAGCGAGGTATGGGACGTCCTAGCAGATCGCGGCCATCTTGGATCTCCCACGGGACTTCTGCTTTTTAACATACTTAGAAATGATCTAGAGATGGGAGTAACTAATGAGGTAATTAAATTTGCTGATGACACAAAGTTATTCAAAGTTGTTAAATCACGAGAGAATTGTGAAAAATTACGAGACTGGGCATCTAAATGGCAGATGACGTTTAATTTGAGAAAGTGCAAAATGATGCATGTGGGAAAAAGGAACACAAATTATAGCTACATAAATACAAGGTTCTACATTCTACACTGACCAGGAAATGGATCTAGGCGTCATCGTTGATGATATGTTGAAATCCTCTGCTCAGTGTGCGGCGGCGGCGGCTAAGAAAGCAATTAGAATGTTAGGTATTATTAGGAAAGGAATGGAAAACAAAAATGAGGACTTTATAATGCCTTTGTATCGCTCCATGGTGCGACCGCACCTCGAATATTGTGTTCAATTCTGGTCACCGCATCTCAAAAAAGATATAGAGGCATATTTTCAAAGCACTTTGGGAGGCTACGTTCCATAGGTTTCTATGGAACTTTGGGAGGCTAAGTGCTTTGAAAATGAGCCCCATAGTGGGATTAGAAAAGGTACAGAGAAGGGCGACAAAAATGACAAAGGGAATAGGCTGACTTCCCTATGAGGAAAGGTTAAAGCGGCAGTAACTGGGCAGTGTACGGCGATTCCTGATTAACCCCCTGGTTACCACCACACAAGCCATTTCCAGGGGTTCTCCTTTTTTTCCCATGGAAATGGTGCACACTCGGGGTGGGACTACTGCTGGCAGCCGTGTTGGGCCAGCAGAAGTACCAAAAGAGTGAGCGAGTGGTAAGCCTGCTTTGGGCTTACCGCCGCTCTGTAAAAGGGCCCCTAAATCAGGAGCATTTTCATCTATTAGTACAATCCCTTGTTCTAAGTCTTTTAGGTTACTGTAATATCATCTAGGAAGTTGTTGAGATGAGTGGCAAAAGGATCCACTGAGGGGGTGCCTCACACTTGGAAGATCTTGTGGGCTATGACCATGTTGAGAGACCATGCATGTGGTTGCAAAACCTTGCCCAGTCTGTCTGTCATGCAGTTCTCCATTCCTTGGAGGTATGTGGCTCAAATTACCATTCCGTGAAGAAGGGCCCACTGCCATATTCCGATTGCTTCCTGACACAAGGGGTAGGAACTAGTACTCTCCTGCTTGTTTATATAGAACATTGCAACCTGGATGTCCATTTGAATAAGAATAATTCGGTTCTGTAGCCGATCTCTGAAATCCTTTTAAAGCATTCCAAATGGCCCTCAGCTCAAGAAGGTTGATATGAAGATGTGTTTCCTGAGCAGACCAAGTTCCCTGGGTGAGAAGTCCATCTACATGAGCTTCCCATCCTTGGTTGGATGCATCCACTGTTAACACCTTCTAAGTAAGTGGAATTTGGAACGGTAATCCCATAGTCAAATTCGATCAAATTGTTCACCAGAGAAGGGCATGAGTTAACTCTGGTGTAATCTGGATTTCATCTGCTAGATTCCCAGCTGCCTGAGACCACTGGGAAAGCGAAGACACTTACCTCTAGCAGGTATTCTCTAAGGACAGCAGGCTGATTCTTCTCACATGTGGGTCGACGTCCATGGCGGCCCAGGAATCAGAAATTTTGAAAGCAAAATAAACAAAAGGTTTTGTCAGAGAGTTCTGGAACGCGAATCGCACTCACCACGCATGCGCGGACGACTTCCCAACTGCTGCGCGAGCGTGCTACCTCAGTTTAATCAAAAAGCATAAAAATAAGCAAACAAACAAACAACAACTCCAAAGGGGAGGAGGGCGGGTTTGTGAGAACAATTAGCCTGCTGTCCTCTGGGAATATCTGCTACAGGTAAGTATCTTCGCTTTCTCTGAGGACAAGCAGGCTGCTTGTTCTCACATGTGGGGTATCCCTAGCAACCAGGCTCACTCAAAACAATGAACATTGGTCAATTGGGCCTCGCAACGGCGAGGACATAACATAGATTGACCTGAAACCATAAACAACTAACTGAGAGTGCAGCCTGGAACAGAACAAAAATAGGTCTAGCGGGGTGGAGTTGGATCCTAAACCCCGAACAGATTCTGCAGCACCGACTGCCCAAACCGACTGTTGCTGAAGGCAGTAGTGAGATGTGAATGTGTGGACTGATGACCATGTTGTAGCCTTGCAAATCTTCTCAATGGAGGCTGACTTTAAATACAGCAGCTAGACTCATATTTGGAAAAGCGAAATACGAAAGCGCCAAACCCCTAAGAGAAAAATTGCACTGGCTCCCACTAAAAGAACGTATTGCGTTCAAAGTATGTACCCTGGTTCACAAAATCGTTCACGGGGAAGCAGCGGCCTACATGTCAGATCTCATAGACTTGACTACTAGGAACGCAAAAAGATCAGCACGCTCATTCCTCAATCTCCACTACCCCAACTGTAAAGGATTAAAATATAAATCCATATAGGCAATCAGTTTCTCCTACATTTGCACGCAACTATGGAACGCATTACCGAAGGCCATAAAAACAACGCAAGATTTAACTATCTTCCGAAAGCTACTGAAAACTGATCTGTTCAAGAAGGCATACCAATAACGTTAATCCTTAATACTAAATAATGAGACTACACATGAACTAGAAAAACCGAACTTCTATCACTTGACTGACTAACCTCTTTCACTTTAACCATTATGTTGAATATGGTTTCTCTACAGTTGATGACCTAATGTATGTTACAATCCTATCTATCACGTAGGAATCAATATGCACTACCGCAAAGTATTCTTCTTTACCATGTATGTATGCACCTTAATGCAACGACTTTTGTGCTCTGTTACCCGGAAATGCAACCGCCATTACTGCAAATCGGTGGGAAAATGTGGGATACAAATGCTACAAAATAAATAAATAAAAATGCAGCCATGGCTCTAACATTATGAGCCGTGACATGGCCCTCTAGAGTCAGCCCAGCTTGGGCATAAGTGAAGGAAATGCAATCTGCCAGCCAATTGGAAATGGTGCGTTTTCTGATGGCAACTCCCTTCCTGTTGGGATCGAAAGAAACAAAAAACTGGGCAGACTGTCTGAAGGGCTTCGTCCGCTCCACGTAAAAAGCTAATGCTCTCTTGCAGTCCAATGTATGTAAACTGCTTTCACCAGGGCGGGTATGAGGATGGGGAACGAATGTTGGCAAGACAATTGACTGGTTCAGATGGAACTCCGACACCACCTTACGCAGGAACTTAGGGTGCGTGTGGAGGACTACTCTCTTTGTGATGAAACTTGATATAAGGTGTATGCACCACCAGGGCCTGAAGCTCACTGACCCTACGAGCTGAAGTAACAGCCATCAAGAAAATGACCTTCCAGGTCAAATACTTCAGATGGCAGGAATTCAGTGGATCAAAAGGAGCTTTTATCAGCTGAGTGAGAACAACGTTGAGATCCCATGACACTGGTGGAGGTCTGAAAGGGGGCTTTGACAAAAGCAAACCTCTCATAAAGCGAACAACTAAAGGCTGTCCAAAGATAGGCTTATGCTTTACACGGCAATGAAAAGCACTAATCGTACTAAGATGAACTCTTACGGAGTTGGTCTTGAGACCAGACTCTGACAAGTGTAGAAGGTATTCAAGCAGAGACTGTGTAGGACAAGAAAGAGGATCTAGGGCCTTGCTGTCACACCAAACAGCAAACCTCCTCCATTTGAATCGTGGAATCTTTTCTGGAAGCAAACAAGACTCGGGAGACACCCTCTGTAACACCCAAGGAGGCGAATTCTAAGCTCTCAACATCCAGGCCGTGAGAGCCAGAGACTGGAGATTGGGATGTAGAAGCGACCCCTCGTTCTGGGTGATGAGGGTTGGAAAACACTCCAATCTCCACGGTTCATCGGAGGACAACTCCAGAAGAAGAGGAAACCAAATCTGATGCAGCCAGAAGGGAGCAATCAGAATCATGGTCCCACAGTCCTGCTTGAGTTTCATCAAAGTCTTCCCTACTAGAGGTATGGGAGGATACACATACAGAAGGCCCGTTCCCCAATGGAAGAGAAAATCATCTGACGCTAGTCTGTCGTGGACCTGAAGTCTGGAACAGAACTGAGGGACCTTGTGATTGATCTGAGAGGCAAAAAGATCCACTGAGGGGGTGCGCCACGCTCGGAAGATCTTGCGGATTACTTTCATGTTCAGTGACCACTCGTGAGGTTGCATTATCCTGCTCAGCCTGTTGGCCAGACTGTTGTTTACACCTGCCAGATAAGTGGCTTGCAGAAACATGAAGTGACGGCATGCCCAAAGCCACATCTGGACAGCTTCCTGACACAGAGGGCGAGATCCGGTGCCCCTCTGTTTGTTGGCGTAGTACATGGCAACCTGATTGTCTGTCTGAATCAATATGATTTGGTTGGACAGCCGATCTCTGAAAGCCTTTAGAGCGTTCCAGATCGCTGGCAATTCCAGGACATTGATCTAAAGATCCTTTTCCTGAAAGGACCAAGCTCCTTGAGTGTGAAACCCATTGACATGAGCCCCCCCCCCCCCCACCCCAGGAGGGATGTATCCGTCATCAGCACTTTTTGTGGCTGAGGAATTTGGAATGGATGTTCCAAGGTCAAATTGGGCCGAATCGTCCACCACTGCAGAGAATTCTGGAAGTCGGTGGACGGATCACATCCTCTAGATCTCCCGTAGCTTGGCACCACTGGGATGCTAGGGTCCATTGAGCTGATCTCATGTTCAGACGTGCCATAGGAGTTACATGAACTGTAGAGGCCATGTGCCTCAGGAGTCTCAACATCAGCTGAGCCGTGATCTGTTGAGACGCTCATACTAAGGACACTAGGGACAGGAGGTTGTCCGCCCTTGCCTCGGGAAGATAAGCATGAGCTGTCTTTGTGTTCAACAGAGCTCCAATGAATTCCAATTCCTGAACTGGGGTGAGATGGGACTTGGAATAATTTATCATGAACCCCAGTAGCTCTCGCACCTGAACAGTCATTTGCATGGACTGCTGAGTGCCTGCCTTCGAGGTGCTCTTCACCAGTCAATCGTCGAGATAAGGGAACACATACACTCCTAGTCTGCGTAGCGACATTGCAACTACCGCCAGACACTTTGTGAATACTCTGGGCGCGGACGCCAGACCAAAGGGCAGTACACAGTTCTGAAAGTGCTGTGTTCCCAGCCAAAATTGAAGATACTTCCTGTGAGCTGGGAGTATCAAAATGTGTTTGTAAGCATCCTTTAAGTCCAGAGAGCATAGCCAATCATTTTTCTTGAATCATGGGAAGAAGGGTGCCCAGAGAAACCATCCTGAACTTTTCTCAGATAAGAAATTTGTTCAGGGCCCTAGGATGGGATGCATCCCCCCCAGTTTTCTTTTGCACAAAGAAGTACCTAGAATAAAATCCCAGCCCTTCTTCCCCTGGTGGAACGGGTTTGACCACTTGGGCCTGTAGAAGGGCGGAGAGTTCCTCTGCAAGTACCTGCCTGTGCTGGGAGCTGTAGGATTGAGCTCCCGATGGGCAATTTGGAGGTTTGGATTCCAGATTGAGGGTGTATCCTAACCGGACTATTTGAAGAACCAACCGGTGGGAGGTTATAAGAGGCCACCTTTGTTGAAAAAATATCAACCTCCCTCCAACCGGCAAGTTGTCCAGCACGGACACTTTTATTGAGGCTATGCTTAACTGGAGCCAGTCAAAAGCCCATCCCTTGCTTTTGCTGGGGAGCAGCATGGGTCTTAGACGCATGCTGTTGACGAGAACGAGCACGCTGGGGCTGAGCCTCGGTAGGCTGCCGAGAAGCAAGAGTGTACCTACGCTTAGGATAGGAATAGGGAGCACTCCTCTTCCCTCCAAAAAACCTCCTAGATGAGGAGGCAGTAGCAGAAGGCACCCGGTGGGAGAGAAAATCCATAGCATCATTATGCTTCTTGATCTGATCAACAAGATCCTCTACTTTTTCTCCAAAAAGGTTGTCTCCCTAGCAAGGAACATCCGCCATCTGCTGCTGGACTGAATGATCAAGGTCAGAGACACGCAGCCATGAGAGTTTGCGCATCACTATACCTTGAGCAGCGATCCTGGATGTCATGTCAAAAGTACCCCTGGCCAGGAACCCAACCCCTTCTCATCATCGTGATGTAGAAAACTCACGCAAATCAAGGTCTCGAACTATCTCCCTGCAGCTTATCTGCAAGTCAGAGCCAGAACAGCTTGAGTATGAGATCACTGAGGTTCATCCTTCGGTAATTGGAATCAGTGATGCAGAAGAATTGCTGCTTAGTGAGGAAGTTGACCAAAGAGATGAAACCTATAAACCACACTTAGAAAGGGTACCCCTGAAAGCCAGGCGGAAGTCAGGGAAAGGGAAGGAAGGAAAGGAGAAGCAGAAGGAGATCAAGGTAGAAGTAAAGGAAGAACATGAGTTCCGGGAAGATGATGATCCACCTAGGCAAAGAGGTGGGAGGCACAAGGATGACAAAACACACCGGGTGCCCAAAAGGAGGAAAAAGCCCCCAATCCAATATGTTCGCTGTGAGATGGAAGGCTCTGGGACCGTGCTTGCACATCCGCGCTACCTGCCGCATCACATCAAATATCAACATCTTCTAAAGAAAAAGTATGTTTGTCCACATCCTTCTTGCGGACGGCTTTTTTGACTTCACAGGCAGCTGCTTCAGCATGCCAAGCACCAAACAGACCAAAGGGTTTATATCTGTGAATATTGTGCCCGCGCCTTTAAGGGCTCCCATAACCTTGCTGTGCATAGAATGATTCATACAGGCGAGAAACCTCTACAGTGTGAGATCTGTGGTTTCACCTGCCGTCAGAAGGCCTCTCTGAACTGGCATATGAACTGCCTCTGGTGACCACTACCACTCTCCAGGCCGCATACTGCTGTTTCTTCTGCACTTCGTCTGCGCTTACTGGGTATTGCTACAGTTCCCAATTGTGGATCGCCTTGCCGAGAACTGTTCGTACCACTCTGGACCATCTCAGCATCTGGATTACCACCGTCCATCTTGGTCTCTCTTCCCTTTCCCTTTTCCTTCTTACCCTGTTCCTTCTCCCCTATCTAATGTAATTGTAATTGATTCACCTATGCATTGTAAGCCACTTTGAGTCTGCTTCATGTGGAAAAAAGTGGGGTATAAATGTTCATAAATAAATAAATAAACTTGCGACACGCCTTCTGCTGCCTGACCACCTGGCGAAAAGGCTCGGCCAGCTCTGTAGGGAGTGCATCAACCAAGCTGGACATATCGAGTCCCGCAAGTGGACGCTCGTGAAGACTGGATCTTTGCAGCGAGCATAGTGGCCTGATAAGGTCTTCTTCCCAAAAGAATCAAGAGTCCTAGCTTCTGTGCCTGGGGGCGCCAAAGCATAGTCTCTAGTACTCCTGGCTCTCTTGACCTCATCAATCAATCCAGGTTCACCGTGGATCCGATACTGGGATTCAGCTTTTTTTAGAGACCACGGGGCCAAACAGAGGGGCTGACCAGTTTTGCAAAAGGACTTCCTTCAGTACCTTATGCAGAGGAACTGTCACAGCCTCTTTAGGTGGAGAAGAATAATCCAGGACCTCGAGCATCTCAGTCCTGGGCTCATCCTCAACCTCCACAGGGAAGGGAATAGCCATAGCCATTTCCCGGACAAAAAAGGAGAAGGACAGACTCTCCGGTGGAGATAGTCTCCTTTCTGGTGAAAGGGAAGGTTCAGAGGGAATCCCATAGGACTCATCAGAAGAGAAGTACCTGGGATCCTCATCTGACTCCCACTAATGCTCCTGCTCAGTATCGGATAAAACCTGAGTTAAGGTGCTTCGACACTAGACCTGCCTCAACGCCGAGGAACGATGTCCTCTGTGGCGACGTCGAGAGGCCGATGCCCAGTCTCCTTTCTGGTGGAAGGAAAGGTTCAGAGGGAATCCCATAGGACTCATCAGAAGAGAAGTACCTGGGATCCTCATCTGACTCCCATGAACGCTCCTGCTCAGTAACGGATAAAATCTGAGTTAAGGTGCTTCAACACTGGACCTGCCGCAACGCCGAGGAACGATGTCCTCTGTGGCGATGTCGAGAGGCCGATGCCTGGTCCGACTACGATGAAGCTCCCTCCACCAACATCGAAGGGGAGTCGACCTGGTTGGCAGCCAATGTCGATAACGCAAGCGGCGTCAGGGACCTCACCACCGGTAAAGGGCCAGACACCGCTGCAGCAGATGGTACAGAAGGTGCAAGCACCCCCAACACCGAAGCTGACTGACGTAGCAGTCTCTCCAGAAGTTTTGGAAACAAGGCCCGGATGTGTCAGAATCTGTGGAGGCTCAGGAGCAGGTACCGGGCTGCTAGGAGACAGACGCATCGGCACCTCCTGTATCGAGGGGGAGCGGTCCTCTCGGTGCCGATGTTTCTTGGGTGCCGACTCTCTTGACGCCCCGGTGCTCCCGGTACCGTGTGTCGAGGGAGAATGATGATGGTGCTTCCTTGCTTTCGCTCAACGCCCGTCATCGAGACTCATCGGTACCGATAAGGAAGACATGGAATCCTCACGTCTCCTCGGGGCCGGGTCCGACGAAGGGCGGTCCTGGGGGGCCTGCATAACAGGAGGCCTCGAGGCAGGTGGAGACCCACTCGACGCCTCACTGCTCCCAGCGCGAACTGGTCTCTGAGCAGCCTTTACCCTTGCTCCCAACATCGATGCTTCCGTCAATGTCGCCGCCGCCGCCGCCCTTGGTACTGATGTCAAAGGACCGGATTGAGCCCCAAAAAGCTTCTCTCGTTGGGCTTCTAGAGACGCTTGGGTTAGTTTCTTCATACGAAGATACAGACTACAAGCGGCTGGGCTATGGTCAGGCCCAAGACACTGGATACACCAGGCATGGGTATCGGTACCTGAGATGGTCCAGTTGCACCGAGTACAACGTTTGAAGCCGCTGGGTGTCTTCGATGACATGGAAGGGAAAATGGCCTCGGCAAAATCAAATGACGTGATTGTGCCAAAAAAGAAGGCACAAAAAAGGGAATAAACCCGACTGCACGGCCCAAAGGCCGGTCGCGTCAAAAAAGAAAGGAAACTTTAAAGCTGGACAAAAAAAAACCCAAGAAAACTAAAATATTTTAAAGAAAGAAAATAAACGTAAAAATAAAGCAAAACTCAGTCGCAAAGAGTAGTTCTCTTCCTGGGCCTGACGGAGCGCAAAGGAAACACTGCCGCACCTAACCGCGGAGACAAAAGAAATGAGGTAGCACGCTCGCGCGGCAGGCGGAAAGTCGTCCGCACGTGCATGGTGAGCGCGATTCGCGCCAGAACTCTCTGGCAAAACCTTTTGTTTATTTTGCTTGCAAAATTTCCAATTCCTGGGCCGTCGTGGACGTCGACCCATATGTGAGAATAAGCAGCCTGCTTGTCCTCGGAGAAGCTAGAGTCCACTGGTCCACTCTCAAATGGAACCATGCCATGGGAGTTACATGTACTGTTGAGGCTTCCTGATTTGGAAGCAGAACATTTGCCGAATTGTGACTGCTTGTTGCTGCAAACCTGCGAGGCTAGTGCTATCAAGGTGTCTACTCTCACTTGCGGGAGAAAAGCCCGAGCATGCAATGTATCGAGCAGGGCCCCTATGTACGCCAATCACTGGACCAGAAGAAGGTGGGACGGGGTAGTTTATGATAAACCTTTTGTTCTAAACACCCACAGAAGGTGAGCTCTCCACAAGGAAACCAACGAAAGGAAAAACACACAGTGGATCCAAAAAAGTCCTCTCACAATGAGTGTCTTCCTGAACAAGGTCTTTATTAATAGTAGCTGAATTGACCCGACACGTGACGTGTTTCGGCCGTAAGGCCTGCGTCAGGGGTCTAGTATATCTGTAGATAAAAGTACCTCGTAGGTCAAGTAAAGATACAGCACTAAAAATGGTATGATTGCGCTGCGATTTGACCACATAAAGAAACACATATACTCCCAGTCTGCGTAAAAACGCAGCTACTACTGCTACACTTGGTGAATATCCTGGGAACTGACATAAGGCCAAATGGCGGAATGAAGTACTGATAGTGATGTTTCTCTATCTGAAATCTGAGATACCTCCTGTGACTGGGAAGAACTGAAATGCGGGTGTCGGCATCCTTCAAATCCAGAGAGCATAGCCAATCATTTTCCTGAATAATGGGGAGAAGGGTGCCCAGGGAAATCATCCTAAACTTCTCTTTGAGCAGGAATTTATTCAGGGCCCTTATGTCTAGGAAGGGATGAAATTCCCCCACCTTTTTAGGCACAAGGAAGAACCTGGAATAGAATCCATCTTACCCTGGTGGTAAAGGTTCAATCACATTGGCCTGTAGAAGAGTGGAGATTTCCTCTGCAAGTACCTGCAGGTGCTAAGAACTGATGAATGATGCTCTCGGTGGGCAATCTGATGGCCTCTGTCACCAATGCAGAGTGTAACTGAGACAGACTATTTGAAGAACTCACCGATCAGAGGTTACAAGGGGCCACTTTTGATGGAAAAAAATTTCATTTTCCCTCCTACCAGAAGGTCGCCCGGGATGGTTACTTGGCTGCAGCTATGCTCTCCTGGAGCTAATCAAAAGCTTTGACTGGGGAGCCAGCAGGGACTTTTGGGTCCTAAGCTGATATGGATGGGACTGTTGGGGTTGGGGCTGAGACTACTAGGATGAGTGGGAAGGTGGCAGGTAACTATGGCTTTGAGAGCAGTAGGGTTTATATCTGGACCTGCTCGCGATCCTCCTGGTAGAGGAGTTTGCAGTTGGAAACTGCCGAGAGAGAGACTGAATGGTGTCAGAATGCTTCTTAATGAGGTTAACTACCTCCTCCACCTTGTCCCAAAAAAGACTGTCTCCTTCTCAGGGTATGTCCACTAACCTCTCTTGAACTACTTGTTCCATGTTGTAGCCATGAGTGTCTATGCATTCTCATACCCATGGCAGAGAGTCTGGATGCAATGTCAAAAGTATCATAGGTGCCCCTTTCCAGATACATCTTGCAGTCCAGCTGCTTTTTGGCCAACTGACAAAGCTCTGTGGCCTGCTCCTGAAGGAGAGAGTCCATGAGAAAAAGCGCATTGCGAACCAGGGACCAAGTAGATGCTTGTGTAGAGCTGGTAGGTCTGGATGCAGGCAATAAGCATCAAGGCCTGATAAACTTTTTCTCAAACAGAGTCTGAGCCTCCCTACCTGGGGACACCGAGGCATAAGTCTAGGAGCTTCTGGCCAGCTTGAGAGAGTATTCGACCACTAGAAAGTGGTGAGGCAGTTGCACTCTCTTGAATCTAGAAGCCTTTAGGATACAATACTGTGTATCCATCTTCCTAGGTACAACTGACCTAAGAGGGGAGAATCCTAGTTCTTCATCAGTGCATTTTTCAGGATAGGGTGTAATGGATCCATGTCTCCCTCCCTGGGAGGAGATTCATAGTCCAAGACTGATAACATCTCAGCTTCCTCCTCCGTTTCCAATTTAAATGGGATAGCTGAAGCCATCTCCTTCACAAAACCAGTAAACGAGAGAGTGAATCTCAGCTGGAGATTTACACCTCTCTTGTGGTAGGGAGGGGTCAGAAGGGATCCATAAGACTCGTCCTCAAGAAGTAATGTGGATCCTCATTTGACTCCCATGAACAGATCAGTCTCCTCTAGGTATTCAGAATGGTCTGAGTCAGTCTGGGCCTATCTCAGCTCTGTGGTACCATGTCCATGCCCTGGATGGCGCCAAGGTACAGTCCTACCCTCCGACCGGTGAAGCTTCCTCTCCCGATGTCGAGGGCAGTGCTGCATGGGTCAATGTCAACACCTATCAAGATGCCAGTGTTGAAGACCGCTCCACAGGCAGAACATGGGCCTCAGGAAGGAGCTGAGGCTGAGCTGCAGCTGGCGCAAGCACCCTTGATGCCTGAACAGAGTGCAGCTGGAGCATCTGCGCCAGCTCCTCTCTGAGCATGGCCCGGTACCATTCATCAAGTGGTGACTTTGGCAAAGGCTGGGGAGCCAGATCAGAGATAGCCTGGAAAGAAGTCGATATCGTACCGGAAGTGGAAGCACCAGGACCTCCACTAAACAGAAGGAGTGACCCTCCCAGTGCAAATGCTTCTCAGGGACCAGTAACTCTGATGTTCTGGCTTCCCAGCACCATGCTTTGATGAGGATTGATGCCGATGCTTCATAGGTTTCCCCCAATGCACAGCACTGGGATCCCTTGATGCTAAAGAAGATGACATCGAACCCGTACACATTTTCAATGTTGTGTCTGATGCTGACCGGTCTTGGGGCCTGTTGTCTGCACCCGATGTTGAGGGAGGTGGAGACCTCCTCGATGCCGGTGAACTCCCAGTGGTAGAGGTAGTCTATGCAGCCATCAAGATCAATACTTCTGGTGCCAATGTCGATGGACCAGCCTTCAAGGAGCCAAAAAGTTTCTTCTGCTGGACCTCACATGCCCTCTATGTCGTCAGCTGCATTTGTAAACAGAAAGAACAAGAATCAGGCTGGTGGTCAGACCGAAGGCACCTGATGCATCAACTGTGCGGGTCCATGGCAGAAATAACCTGATTACATTGTGCACACCTTTTGAAGCCACTGGGGTTCTTCTTAGACATCGAGAAGAATGGCGGCCAAATTAAGGGTGCAAGACTGAAATTGGCACCGGTGCTCAGGTCTAAAGTGGGCCTAATGAGTCACGAAAAAATAACGAAAACTTGCAGGATCAAAAAAACTAAGAAAATAACTGCTGAGGTAAAACAAGGGAAATACTGAGGAAAACAAATCAAAATAAGTGCTAAACCTGCACGTGAAGGCAGTCGAAAGTTGAAAGAACTATGAGCTGAAGAGAGAATCCAAAAACATATCCTCCCAACTCCAAGGAAGAGACGAGACTGAGGTAACTGCGCTGGCGCATCCAGTAGGATGACACCTGTGCATGTGAAGTGCGACACTGCCAGAACTTCCTTAAAGCCATGCGAGCTAGGCAGCGTCTGCACCGGGCTTCGTCAAATAACATCACACACATGTGAGAATACACTGGCCCTGCTTGTCCTTGGAGAAAACGGTGCTATCCCTCTGAGAAGTGTGAAACCAAAGGGTGAAGGGGAGTAAGAGGGAGAACACGTAAGGGCTGGTCAGCGGTACACTGGGAGGAGTATAGAGAATCAGTGCTGAAGAGCACAACTACCAAGGAGGAGGGGGAGCGAGAGAGAAGGAGATGGAGAGGGAAATGGAAAGGGAAAAGCTTTAACTTTTAGTCAGCCATCAGTTGTAAAACTGACTCAGTTAAGCACAGGGCCCCTAGGAGTGTGGTTGCCCCTGTTGCCCCTCCTTAAGGTTGGCCCTAAATGTCTGCAAGATCTGTTTTGACCTGTTACAGCTATGTGAAGCAAAGCCAACCCAACCCATTTCTAAAAAAATCAAGCTGTCTTCTTCCACATCAATAAATATTCTCATAGTTGTAAATATTCAAATTCTAAAATCTTGGGTGACAAAAGGACAGCTTCCTGTGTTCAGGTTGGCTCTACAGCATGACTGAGTCTTACACAAAGTTTTAGATTAGAGACATAAGCAGGGCAAAATTTTTTTGGTTTGCTGAGGCTTTTTTCTAGTTCTGATTTTTTCAGTTCATTTCATACATTTTTATTTAGTAAAAAATGTTTAAACATACGTTAGTCACTTTAATTCACTTACATGCATAATTTGTAGGTTAACACACATTAAACTGATTTAGTGTGCACTAGATTTAAGGTGTGTTAACAAATCAAAGGCATGTAAACAAATGCACGTTTCCAGTGCCGTAGCGAGGGCTAATGGCACCCGGGGCGGGTCGCCGCTGCGCACCCCCCCCCCCGCCGGGTGCAGCACGGTGTGACCCCCCCCCCCCTCTGCGGTGCACCCCCACCGGACCACGAACCCCCCCCCGGACCGCATTCTTACCTGCGGGAGGGCCGATCCGCCCCGAGTGCACATCACTCGGAGCTGCGTCGGCCCAGCTGGTTCCCTGCTCTCTCTGCCCCGGAACAGGAAGTAATCTGGTCGGCCCCGCTGGTTCCCTGCTCTCTCTGCCCCGGAACAGGAAGTAACCTGTTCCGGGGCAGAGGGAGCAGGGAACCAGCAGGGCCGGCACCCCCCGAGCGCGTGCACCCGGGGCGGACTGCCCCTCCCGCCCCCCCCTTCCTACGCCACTGCACGTTTCTCATTTAAATCTAATATTCAGATTCTCATCAGTTTAGGTTCGGCCTAGGCCAGCTGATACCTCACTCCTGGCGAGTATTATCTAATTTTATATCCAGTTTTCCTCACTTAGAGCAATATTGTGTACTTACCTCTGCCTAAATGCCTGCAGACAAGAGCTTGGGCAAAGATCATCTGTCCACAGCGTAGCATACAACCCCAGCCGGTGTCTGAGGTAGGACCTGTGCCACCTATAACCACAAAACAACAGCAATAAATAGCATAAACTGTCGCAGAGTGCTGACGAGTCAATCTAGAGCTCATAAATAGAAACAGCAGTATTATATCTGAAATCAAAATATGGAAAATAAATTTAGAAACAAAAGTATGTGTTGATGGAACTTAATTTCTCTATGGTTTTAAAAGTGAGATACTGGAAAGTAGATGCTTAATGACCTTGAAAATTCAGAGATCTCTTCTATCAAAGAGGCTGGAAAGCTTAAGGAAGCAAAATGCATAAGTTGGGCATGATATTGTGCATACTTGACCCCAGGGCAAAGAATCCATTCATCATGATACTGCTACAAGCAATTATAAAATTAATCATTGTTTTGTGACTGGCTGCTGAAGATTCTCACCAGGACCAATATCCTAGCATAACAGTGCAAATCAGCACTAATTTGGAATTATAAATTCTGTTTTAAGTATTGTCCAACAGTGCACACCAGGATACAAACTACAGTGCATAATTGGCAATTTGCAGTGGTGCAAGCAGATAGGGTGGCATCACAGAAGATTTAATACTATTTTTTCCTCTAAACCCAACATAAAACAAAATTACTTACCTTTTAACATGTGCTTTCCAAGGTCAACTGGATTTAAATCCTCACAAAGTGCCATGACATTGTTTGATGCAGCCCAGCACAGAGGAATGTACACAAAGTTTTAGAGCTTTCTAGAGCAGAACAGTGTACATGTACGTGACTTCCTGAACCAGTATTGTCACACAGGGCTACCTGAATTCACATAAAGCAATTAGTAGAAGCCAACTCCACACGGAAGGTGGCACATTTTCTAAGAACTGATCGTCAATAGCAACAGGATAAAACCTATTACCGGGAAGCAACTGTGACTTCTCCAAAAACAGCTAGGATATCATGGTCATAACAAGTAAGATGTTTTAACTACAGGTTGACATAAAAAAACATGGAAAATATAAAAACAAAAATCCAACCTGTGGCTTGATTCCACTGAAGGATGAATTTAAAAAATGCTCAGCATTTCACTTAAGTGTCAAAATTCTAGTATTAGGATCTAATTTTTCTATCTGCCCACTTGTTAGGCACCTAACTTGAGGCACCTACTAAAAATAATCATCTAAATGTAGGTGCTTAGCCATAGTCAGTTTTCAAAGACATGGATACAGATGTCTAAGTGAAGTGTCTAGAGTCTTTGAAAACTGAACCCTAGGACTTGAGGATCCATTGGGCTCTTCGCGAGCAGGGATGTGCTAAGGGGTAACAAACTGCTGATGCAATATTATCCACCATCCTCAAAATGTTCTAGACTGATGCCTCTGCCCAATATAAGCACTTGGCTAGCCAGTCATTCAAGTGGGGAAACACTAAATCACCAGTCTGCATAGAAGCACTTACATAAAGATCCCTTGTATACTCAGTCTCAGAATATACAAGACGGCCAAAAAAGCAAACAGAATGCTAGGAATTATTAGGAATGGGATGGTGAATAAGACCAAAAATACTATAATGCCTCTGTATCGCTCCATGGTGTGACCTCAGCTTCAGTATTGCATTCAGTTCTGGTTGCCGTTATCTCAAAAGATATATCGGAATTAGAAAAGGTTCAAAGAAAAGCGACCAAAATAATAAAGGGGATGGAACTCCTCTCATATGAGGAAAGGCTAAAGAGGTTAGGGCTCTTCAGCTTGGAAAAGAGATGGATGAGGGGAGATACGATTGAGGTCTACAAAATCTTGAGTGGTGCAGAACGAGTAAAAGCGAATCAATTTTTTACTCGTTCCAAAAGTACAAAGACTAGGGGACACTCACGGATGTTACATGGAAATACTTTAAAAACAAATAGCTCTGGAACTCTTTCCAGGAGGATATAGTAACAGAAGTAAGCATATCTGGGTTTAAAAAAAAGCTTTGGACAAGTTCCTGGAGAAGAAGTCCATAATCTGCTATTGAGACAGACATGGAGAAGCTACTGCTTGCCCTGGAATTGGTAGAATGGAATGTTGCCACTATTTGGGTTTCTGCCAGGTGCATGCAACCTGGCTTGGCCACTGTTGAACAGGAAACTGGGCTAGATGAACCACTGGTCTGATCCAGTATGCTTATTATCTTTTTAGACACTGGTTTTCCTACAACTAATCTGAAATATCCCAGTCAGAAGAAGGTTCTCTATATGGACCCTGGATTCACTGTAACACGTGGAGGGGCAAATTTTGATATGACATCTAAGTTGGACTTTGGACCTTTTGCAATAAACATCCCAAATCTGAATAGCAAAGGTAACCATTTTTGAAAAAGCAAAACATCTTTTTTTTTTCTCGAAAATACCTCTTGTAAAAAGGTTTTCTGCACTGTGCGCTTATCTTTTCAGGCCATTTTCAGAAAAAAAATGCACAAGTAAAAAAAAATGTAGAAACTCAAGCTATTGGGATATAGGAGGGGCCAGCATTTTTAGCAGACTGGTCCCCCAGACATCTTAGGAGATAAATGGGACACCCTAGGGAGAGCTGTTGTAGACTTCATATAAATGCTCCCAGGTAGACATCTCACCATTGCTCCCTTGTCTGGTGAGCTCTCCAAAACCCACTACCCCCAACTGTACACAACTACAATAACCCTTATGGGTGAAGGGGGCATCTATATGTGGGTACGGTGGGTTTCTGGTGAGTTTTGTAGGACTCACAATTTCCACCACAAATGTAACAGGTAGGGGAGAGGTATGGACCTGGGTCCACCTGTCTACGTTGCACAGCACCCACCACTAGACTACTTCAGGGATCTGCATGCTGTTCTAATAAACTTGCTTTTAATATCTGAAGCTGTCATAGAGGTTGGTGAGTACTATTTTTATTCTCATTTTTAGGAGAGGGTCAGTGACCACTGGGGGAGTAAGGGGGGGGGGTGTCTATCCCTGAATCTCTCCAGTGGTCATCTTATCATTTAGCGCACCTTTTTGTGTCTTGTTCGTTAGAAAAACTGGTTTAGACCAAAATATAGTTTTCACCCTAGACATTTTGGTTTTGTTCCATTATGGCTGTAAAACATCCAAGTGGTAGGCATGCTCTAAGCCCACCCTAATCCTGCCTTCAAAACGCCTCCGACATTACCCCTTGTAATTTGGATGCACTGCAGACAAAATGCATAGATAGACATTTGCAAAACAGGTTTAGAAAATACTGATTTGGACGTTTTGAGAAGAAATTTGTCTAAATGGTGCTTTATGACACTTTTTGGATGTTTTTCTCTCTTGAAAATGAGCCCTATAGTAACATAGTAGACGGCAGCAGTACAAGGCCTGCATGGCCCATCCAGTCTGCCCAACAAGTTGAACTCTTAGTAAACCATATGATAATATATGCACACTTAATCTTGAGCTGTCCTTGCTATTTTCAGGGCACAGACCATAGAAGTGTGCCCAGCATTTTCATCTACTGGAGCTGCCATGGGTGCCCGCTCTAGCCCAACTAGAATCCATAATCGGGACACAGACCATAGAAGTCTGCCCAACACTAGCCTTATGTGGAGGCTTCGGCAGATTAGATATTGCCTAACCAGAGAACTGTTTCGTACCCTTGTTCATTGGTTAGTGCTATCTCACCTAGATTACTGCAGCGGGATCTACGCAGGTTGCCATGAATATCTTTTGAAAAAGTTCCAGACTGCACAAAACACAGCGGTGAGATTAATCCTGGGAAAATCACATTTTGAACATGCTCAACCTCTGCGCTTCCTTCTCCACTGGCTGCCCGGGAGGGAACGTATCTCTTTCAAAATTTGCTCACTAACTCATAAAATCATTTACGGGCAAGCTCTGGAGTACATGCTTCGCCTTATTGACCTCCCACCCAGAAACGCAGTAGTCACCTCGCGTTTGTATCTCAACCTGCACTTCCCAAATTGTAAAGGCGTGAAATACAAGTCGATCTTCACTTCGTCTTTCCACTACTTTATTGCCAAGAATTGGAATATTTTGCTGAAATACTTAAAACTACAAATGGATCACCAACTATTCAAGAAGCTGCTGAAGACTCACCTACTTGGATTGGCCTACTCCCCCTATACTCTTACCGATTAATTGTCCCACTGATATGCCCCCTTCCCCTTTCTTGCCTAATTGTCTCTTACCATAACTCTTACTGTATTGTTATTTTACTTAATCCTATGTAAGCCACATTGTGCCTGCATGTGTGGGAAAATGTGGGGTAGAAATGTACTATAAATAAATAAATAATAAACTACAGTACTAGATTTGATGCTTAAGCACAGCTAAGTTGTTTTTATTCCATTCTCTTTCTGTAAAGGAATCCTTTGTGCTATTCCATGCATTTTTTAATTCTGTTACCATCTTCATCTCCACTACCTCCTATGGGAAGGCATTCCAAGCATCCAGATTAGATCAGATAACTCAGCAAATTGTGCCATTATACCTTTAAACTGGTGTATATTCCTTTCTCTGCTTGGTATGCGAGCACTCAGATCTGCTGTCATGAATATATTTTTTGTTTCTCCTTACTGCTGCTTGTACATAGCGTGCTTAATTTTTGTTTTCCAGTAAACAGCACTTCTGGTAAATCACATGACAAAGAGAAACTCATGAGGAAGTGAAAATGTACGACCCATATATAGGAGATAAAAGTTGGTTTAACCTTGATGGTGAGTAAAGCTGAGGACCCTCCAAAGAAGAAGATGTTTCTCAACAAATATATGTTTAGGGGAAGAGGAGCCAGGTGGTTCATGCAATGTGCACTGCATGAGAATATCATGCATAAGGGATAAGGGAATGGCCAATGAGCACATAAGGTGGTAGATTTTGTTAATCAAGTGATGGAATGTGAATCCAGAATCAGTATGGTGGAGGACGCTGCAAAAAAAAGCCCATGAGGATCTTCAGGCAGTACAACGTACCTTGACACAGTGTGAATTCAAACTGGAAGATCTAGAGAACAGATCGCGCAGGAATAGTCTGATTTTTTTGGGTTTCCCTGAAAAGGTTCATGATGCTGAACTATTGGGTTTCTGGGCTTAAATGGGAATAACTCCTGAAGAACCCTTTGGGCGAACTGCGTGTTGAGAGCGCACATCGCCTAGGCCACGTGGTGGAGGGAGACCACTGACCACGCATCATCATTGCCCGCGTCCTTCATTTTGAACATAAACAGCTGGTACTTCGAGCATACCAACAAAGCAAAGATCTATGCTATCAAGGTACCTGAGTGTTGATATTTCAGGATTATTCAGCTGGAGTCGCAACTAAGAGGAGAGCATTTGGTATTATTTCTAAGAAGTTGACAGAGAAACAAGTGCAGTTCACTCTGCAATATCCAGCACGCCCCCACGTTGTTCATAATGGCGTTCAACACACATTTAAGACACCAGAAGATGCTACTAAACAACTTCAGCAATTATTATGGCCTGTGGAGTGTCATGCAGCAGAAGATGTGGGTTGAAGATGACTACTTCTGTTGTATGGATTGTACACCAGCTGATGGGTCTGATGTTTGGTCACCACCTTGTGATATTGTATGAAACTGCAAAGGGAGACTTACCGGGGTGGGGTGGGGCAGGGTGGATGGGGGGGAGTAAGCACAAATGATACATGCAAATGTTTTATTGGGGATTTCTGGAGCCGTTACTGCCTGGGATATTGCGCTGTGGGTGGGAGATGGGAGGGATTGTGTGCTTACTTATATGCTAGCACGGTGCGGGCGAGTAGAGCCTTTTTCACTGCTTTGGATGGATGAGCTCTTTTTTGGTTGTGAATGGAGATTTGTATATGTGGTTACCCAGGGGTCTAGCGAGGGCTGGGCACTGCACACTCCATTATCTGGTATGGTTCTTTTGGAACTTGATTCTTTTACCTAGGATGGGTGATGGCTGATGCACGTATGGCTTTGTGGAATGCTTCTGGTATAGGGTCCCCAATCAAGCGCCAGAAGCTCCTCGCATACTTACGCCGTCACAAAATACAGTTGGCTTGCTTGCAAGAAACTTGGCTTTCAGATTCTGAACATCTTAAAATTGAGGCGTGATTGAGTACGGGAGGTTGTGGCAGCTTCTTCTGGGGAACGTAGGGCAGGAGTGGCCATTCTAATTGGGAAATCATTTCCTTGTGTGATTTGAGCAAAAAATATTACATCCAGCAGGCCACTATGTGATTATTAAATTGCATTGACAATGTCTATTGTCCCACTGTGCAGTCATGATTTTTACTAACTGTGATGCAACAGTGTTGGTCTCTGGGTAATTTCCCCATGTTCCTTATGAGTGACTTTAATTTTGTGCTGGACCCCTGATTGGATAGGTTGCCTGCCTCCCCACAAAGAGTTAACCCTCTTTGAGAGCTTTCTTATATGGCTTCTACTTTAGACGTAGTTGACAGCCGGCCAAACCTGCATCCCATGGAGAAGGGTTTTACCCATTTTGCCAGGGCTCATAATGTAGCCTCTTGCTTGGACTATATTTTTGTGTCAAGTGCTTGGTTTGCTCATCTCTTACGGGTGGAGATTGAGGACCCTGTCATCTCTGATCATTCCTTAGTATGGGTAGAGGTTCAAGGGATAGAGGCATTTCAGTATAGGCCTCGGTGGACTTAGTATCTCTATAAGGATATCTCTTTTCAGAAATATCTGGTGGACAAATGGGATTCCTTCTGTGTTTCTAATTCTATTCATAGAGATGACCCCATATTATTTTGGCAAACTGCTAAGGTGGTTTTGTGAGGTGATGCTATTGCCTTTGCTATCAACTGGAGATGAGAATTAAATCACTTTATCTTGGCACTGACCAAGGACTTAGCTCTCTAGAGCGATGGAAATATATTAGTACTCCCACCCTTTTACAGAAAGAAAGTTTTTTGGCAATCCAGACAACACTTAATGCTAAGTTACATGAACGTACTGTATGAGCCCAAATTTACTATAAGTATAAATTACACGTACATGGGAATAAAGCACGTACCTTACTTTCTAAATTGATTCATCGTTGGTTGGGCACTAAACCCATTCATGCTGTCTATACAGCTGAGGGTAACTTATGCACTAACCCCAAAGACATGGCTGAACGCTTTCGTAAGTTTAACCAGAGTTTGTATTCTCCTCCCCCTGGCCCACTGGGAGTCCCCTCCGTATGACTTAAACAATTTGGGTCTCCCACGATTGCAGGAGCCTGAGCTGGATACTTTTAACATGCCTATTTCGGAGGAAGAACTTAGGGGAGTGATCTGTTCGCTAGACCTGAAAATTGGCTAGGCCTGACAGGTACTTTGGAGAATTTTACCTATTACTGGAGTCCCAGGTGTCCCCAGTTTTAAAAGTTTTTTTTTTTTTTTTTACCAAGGTATTGCTCGAGGGACCTTTCAGAAGGAATTTGCTCAAGCATTCCTCACTTTGGTCCCCAAGCTGAGCAAGGATCACTAACATATGGCATCTTACCATCCTTTATCATTATTAAATGTAGATTGTAAGATTTTGGCGAAGATTCTGGCTCTGAGACCCAGCACAATTTTACCACACCTGACCCATCATGACAGGTTGGGTTTGTGCATGCTAGACATCCTGTTTTCAGAATGGGAATCCTGTAACCACCATGGTCAGGAGGCGTTACCGTTGAGTTGGGATGCAGAAAAGGTTTTTGATTTGGTCTCTTGGCCTTTCCTTTTTCATGTATTGGATTCTTTTGGTTTTCAGGGTTACTTTCAACAAATTCTGCGAGCTCTCTATTATAATCTCAGTGCACAGGTTCTTGTTAATGGCTTGCAATCTGTTTCCTTTAATATCCATAGGGGCACCAGGCAGGGATGCCCACGTTCTCGCTCCTCTTTGTCTTATATTTGGAACCATTGTTACAGAGCATATGATTGCACCCAAATATACACAGGGTAAATCTCGGTGGCTCTGTGGTAAAAAAAATGTTAGCCTTTGCAGACGATATATATATATATATATATATTTTTTTTTTTTTAATTTATAGATGTCTTTATTAAGCATTGAAAAACCAATACAACAGCAAATAACACACAAAGTTAATGCAAAATGCATGGTATAAAAAAAACAAATTCAGAGTACAATAAGACATAGTCTATAGGAATGCATAAGTACAAACTCAATGCAGCTATGAATACTAACTATACCCCTAATTTTTTCCGTTTTTATAATCAACCCCCCCAGGCACCCACCATGCAAAACCAACCCAAAAATCCTCCCCACAAAACCCATCCCCTGCCTAATAACCCTCCCATAAATCCTCAAACCACTACCCCTGCCATCCCTCCTAAAGCAAATAAGCTGAAAGAAAACAAAAACAATCACCATTCATGCAGGAACATTTGCACAAAAGGATCCCAAATCATTTCCCATCTGGACAATGTTTTCTTTTTCACCGCTGTCAAACGCTCCATCTCACATATGTACCACACCTTAGAGATCCATCCCCTCAATGACAGGACAGTGGGAGATTTCCAACACTTCGCCAAATGTATTTGAGCAGCATGTAAAGCCCCCCTCACCAGTGAAAATTGGGGCATTGTAAGCCCCACTGGCCTCGTCCCAAGCAAAAAAACCACAGGATGCCACTGCACAGAGTTGCCCACCCAAGCCTGAAGACGTGACTGCACACCCCTCCAATAGGCCCTTGCCTTAGGACACAACCACCAAATATGTCCCATGGTCCCCAATTCCCCACACCCCCTCCAACACCTGGCAGATTCCATATTAAACATATAATACTAGTAAGAAATGCCCGTTTTGGAAAAAAATGAAACGGGCGCTAGCAAGGTAATTTCCCGGCCACCATCCTCCCTCCCTCCCTCCCTTCCGAGTTCCAGACCCCCCCCCCCTCCGTCCCTCCCTTCCGAGTTCCACACCCCCCTCTCCCTCCCTCCGTCCCTCAGTCACTTGGTTGTGAGTTTGTGATTAAAGTTCGCAGCGCTGTCCCCGCTGCTGTCACTGTGTGGGACTCCCCGCTGTTGTCACTGAATCTGTGGAACTCGTGCGTTATGCGTTCCCGCCCCGCCCTCTACGTCATCGCGTTTTGACGCGAGGGCGGGGCTACACTGACTGCAGGCCAAACCTGGGCGCCTCAAGTTTCTGGCTTGAGGCTTCATTGGAACGTTGGAGGTGCCTTTTATATATATAGATAGTCTCACAGGAGTCAGGTACCACCCGTAAAAATCCTTAACCGCATTTTCCTTCATGGCCTCAGCTAAAGAGGACTTCAGAAGCCCCCTCTCCAAACGCAACCAAGTTTCCTTCGATAAAGTAAAATCCAACTCCTTCTTCCAGTTCTTTCTATGTAAAAGATAAGGTTTAAGGCGCTGCATCAAATACCCATACAAAGAAGTGATCATCCCTCGTGTACTCCCAGATGCAACACACAGCTCCTCCAGAAGATCAACTTCCCGAATCAAACAATCTCTATAACCAGGAAGCTGCAAAAAGTGCTTCACTTGCAAATAAGCATAATGATCACTAGGCCGAAGCCTAAAATCCTCGACTAAAGTCTCAAAAGAAACAAACTCTCCCCCCTCATAAAGCTGCCTCCACATATCCAAGCCCAACTCCTCCCATCGCTGAAAAGGCATAATCCCCATCCCCGGCCCAAACAAAGGGTTATCTCCGATCGACGCAAGCCTAGAGAAAAAAGGCTGACGAGCCGGAAACACAGGAGCCCAATAATAAAAAGTATCCTGAACTACAGGTGGGAACTGTTCAACCCATCCCCTGTGCTTAACTGGAAGCCACATTAAATGCCCCAGCCTACGCGAACCCACCAGGGACTGTTCAATATAAACCCACAATTTATGATCTTCCATCTGAAACCACTCTATGGCAGACCGAGATTGAGCAGCACAATAATACCAAAAAAGATTAGGTACCCCCAACCCGCCATCTTGCCTACATTTATACAAAAAGGCTCTCAGTAAGCATGGACGTTTTTTATTCCAAATAAAACTAATCAAACTATCTTGCAAGCTAGACAAAAATGACCGGGTCAAACGCAAGGGAAGCACTTGAAACAGATACAATAAACAAGAAAGAACATTCATTTTAAGCACAGCAATCCGCCCAAACCAAGAAGGACCAATGGAATTCCAACGGTCCAAGTTCCTATGGATCGCCCTTCGAAGAGCCGGATAATTAACAGCGAATAACTTGGACAAATTCCAAGGAATCTGTACCACTAAATATCGAAGATCCCGAGTGGACCATTTAAAAGCAAAGGATGTCCTCAACGTCTCCATCAGTCCCGGTGACACACATACCGCCATACCAATAGACTTACTCGTATTCAATTTATAACCAGACACACCCGAGTACGCCGCAATTTCTTTCAATAAATCAGGAAGAGACACCAACGGTCGAGTCAAAGACAAGAGGACATCTGCGAATAATGCGATCTTAAATTCCTTGTCTCCACTGCCACACCAGAAATATCCACATTATTCCTAATAGCAGATGCCAAAGGTTCCATCGCCAAAGCAAAAAGAAGAGGCGATAGCGGACACTCCTGTCGAGTACCACGCTCCAAAGAAAAATCCCTCGAGTGGCCACCATTGATTTTCACACAAGCCTTAGGAGAAGTATAAAATGCCTTAATCCATACCCTAAAAAACGGCCCCACACCCCTCCGAAGGGACACCACCTTGTAAGTGGTGGAGGGGCTTCCGTGTTTCAGTGACTCAGAGGGCTATGCTGAAGGGTTACCCATATCAGACAGGCCTCTGAGGAGAAACCAGACAAAGAGTGTCCCAAATTAGGGAGAGGGGAAAGATGGTGACCTGAAGCTCGTACACTCAATGGCCCAGCTGTCCTCTGAAGTTCAGTTTTTGTTCATTTGAAATTTCCCCTCTGCATTGCAGTTGCCTTAACAGAGGAAGGGGACAATGGGGGGTCAGCCGCCGATGACCAGCGTTTTGTCCCCTGTGCAGCAAGTGTGGGACCGCTGTGTGACGAGCTGCCCATAGATGACTGGGTTGATGAGTCCTTTGATTAGCGCCGACGAAGGAGCGTCGATGCTCTTGGACCTGGAAACAACTTCATCGCTCAAAAATCATTTAACCACCATGCCCAAAGGAGTGGAGGAGTGAGTCAGGAGTGTATGCTGAAACGGAAGTCGTTTACAGCTGAACCCGTGTCGGCGGTGCTACTCCTAAACCCTTAAGAGTTGTCAGCTTGGAGTTTTTGGCTCCCGTGGAGGTTGCATTGAATGTCGTCTGGAGGATGCTCCAGGACCTGATGGTGGTAGAGAATGACTTTGCTTCAGATATAGTCTTGTTAATGAGCCACATGGATAATCGAATCGAATCCTTTGAGAATATACAGCAAATGAAGTTGTACTGAAGTAGGAAATGGTTAAGATTTGAAAATGATAAAGGACCAGAAAAATTTGAACAAAATGAATATTGTTACAGATGATTGGTATCGAGATTGTTGTTTTCCCAGAGTTCCGGGTATGACTCCTAATGTTTTTTTTCCTCTGCAATGATTCCTCTTAATATATTAATTCAAAAGGAGTGAAGCCTGTGAAACTGGGATTACTTTAATCAGCGGGAATTGGATTGGAGATTCAAGGGTTTGTATTGTTAAACAATTTCTGGTTTTAAAAGGGAAAAAAATGAAATCAGGTGTATTATTTTCACTAATATTGGACAATAAGTATGTTTCCAATGAAATTGATGGACTATGCACCGTTATGGTCTTGAAGAAACCAACCAGATGATCAATGTGGAATAATGATTTAGATAAATAATAACTGGGGATAATCGGGTTAATACCATGTTTTCTTTGTTTGCTGCTGTTTAAATTGATCTCCTTGTCTTGTTTCACTCTCCCTATTTATTTTGTGGTCTAAGAAAGAGAAAGATTGTATAAAATCCATTTATCTTGTTGAGATTGTTTTCTTCTAATATTGTTTTAATGTACAATCATCTCTGTTTTACTGTTTTGCAAGTGATCCTTGTAAAATGAAAAAATTATAAATAAATGATTAAAAAAAAAAAAAAAAAAAAAAAAACGGCCCCACACCAAATTTATTCAAGACCTTGTCAAGATATCCCCAATGAACCCTATCAAAGGCCTTTTCAGCATCAAGGCCCAACAAAACCACAGGCAGGTCTTTCACTTGAGAAACATAAAGTAAATCCAAAGTTCTTCTAATGTTATCCATAGCCTGTCTCCCTGCCACAAAACCCACCTGATCAGGATGAATCAAAGTAGGGAGCATCTTAGCCAAATGATTAGCAAGCACCTTGGCCAATATTGTAACATCATGGATTGCGGCAAAAGTGCGCCCTCCCTCACTGAATTAATTACCAATGTCAAATACGGTGCCAACTCTCCAGCAAAGGCCTTAAAAAACTCATTGGTAAATCCATCCAACCCTGGTGCCTTACTCGTCGGCAATTCCTTAATAACTCCCAATACCTCCCCCAGCATCCAACTCCACTTGCTGTTGGTCAGACAATGTCGACAAACTCCGGGCAGCCAAATAGTTATCAATCTCCCCAGCCTGTACAGTGGCAACCCCCTTATATAAATTCTCAAAACACTTGTAAAACGTTCCCGGATACTAGTAGATTTCTGTAACTGAACCCCCCTTCATTTCGTACTCGCAAGATGTGCCTATCAGCTCTCAGCTGTCTCAACTTAGGAGCCAACAAACGCCCAGGTTTATTAGTACATTCATAATGGACTTGCCGCAATCGTGCATGCACAAATTTCAGACTTTCATCATGCAGCACAGCCAATTCTAACCGCACCGCCTGAATCTTCTGATAATCAGACACAGAGCCAAATGCCCTGTATCTGTCCTCAGAACGCCTAATCTCTCCATACAATTAGCCAGACGAGCCTTTTGAACCTTAGCCCTGTGACTCGCATATTTAATAAAGTATCCCCTTGAAACAGCCTTAAAAGCATCCCACACTACACCCAAAGATGGCCACAACTCCAAATTAATTTTAAAATATTCTCTCAAGATAGGAACAAAATTCTTAACAATATCTGAATCTTGTAGCAAACAGTTATTAAACGTCCATCTCCAGTCTCAAACCTCCTCTCTTAAATCTGGAAGAATAGCCCAGACCGGAGCATGATCCGAAATAGTAGTATGCCCTATGAACAAGTCTCCTCCTCCATCTGACAAGTATTTATAAAAAAATATATAATCCAACCATGAATGAGAAAAAAAAAAGTATAATCCTTATCCCATGAGTGCCCAAGTCTCCATACATCATAGAGACCAAGAGAATCTACCAACTCTCCCAAAGCCTTTGAAAGTCTATAATCAGTCGAAGCAGGAGTAGTACAGCGATCCAACCTCGGCTGCATAGTACAATTAAAATCCCCTGCCACCAGCAACTTGCCCCGCACAAACATCTGCAGAGCTCGCCGAAGGCGTACAAAGGAAGTGTCCTGTCGCTCATTTGGTGTTAGGTTCTCAGGTTCAAAACACGCAGGCATGGACTCTGGAGTAATCGTGAGCCCTTGGGCTGCTGATGAGGAGAGGCAGCAGCAGGCAAAACCCACCAACCAACACTGGGTTAGAACGCACCGGACTGGTACACACTGAACTGGAACACACTGGACTGGAACGCACCGGACTGGTACACACTGAACTGGAACTCACTGGACTGGAACACACCGGACTGGTACACACTGAACAAGAACCAGGCTTCACCTATTAGATTGTAAGCTCTTTGAGCAGGGACTGTCTTTCTTCTATGTTTGTGCAGCGCTGCATACGCCTTGTAGCGCTATAGAAATGCTAAATAGTAGTAGTAGTACACTTAGCCGCCAATCCCCAGGGGTTGAGCCCCTGGGTGCAGGCAGCTGGCAGTACTTGGAGGGAAACCGGTACTGGAACCAGCAGGTTGGAACAGCAGGCATCAGGATTCAGAAGTGACCACAGGCACCTAGATCAAAAGCAAGGCAGACTGGGTTCAGGGTACTCAGACAAGAGGGAAAGGGAAACAAAAGCAGACAGGATTCAGAAGTGCCACCAGGCACACAGACAAGAGCAAGGCAGAAGTGCTAACTGCACCAGGAATACAAGGTTCTCAGACAGGAGGGAAAGGGAGCCAAAAGCAGACAGGATTCAGAAGTGCCACCAGGCACCCAGACAAGAGCAAGGCAGAAGTGCTAACTGCACCAGAAATACAGGGTTCTCAGACAGGAGGGAAAGGGAGCCAACAAGACGTTGGCGTTTGCAAAGGCCCTGAATGGAAGAACACCACTTCCTTATCAAGGCCCTGACTGATGACGTCACAACTCCTGGACACAGGCAGGAAGCATACTGAAGCACAGAGAGGCTTAACACACACAGGTGCAGTGTAGTGGAGTAATTAGAGCCACGCTGGAAGCAGCCAGCATACAGAGACAAAGCTAACTCAGGAAGAACAGACAGAAGCCAGCTAAGAAGCTGACCACCAGAAATAAGGTGAGAGGGGTCACGACCACAATCGTAAAAGTACCTCCCCCTCAAGGCTCCCGTGTCCCCACGGGAGCTCCAGATCTCCAAAGGAAATTCAGGTCTCCATGGGTAACAATGGTGTAATCTACGGAGGAGCTTCGACACATGACCATGGTCAGCTGGGCAGGAACTGGAACAGGAATCAGGACTGGAACTCGGACTGGAATCAGCTCGGCTGGAACTCGGTTGGGACTCAGCAGCTTGGCCGGAACTGCAACTCGATCCGGACTCGGCATCTTGGCTGGAACTGCAACTCGATCTGGACTCGGCATCTTGGCCGGAACTGCAACTCGATCCGGACTCGGCATCTTGGCCGGAACTGCAACTCGATCTGGACTCGGCATCTTGGCCGGACTCGGCACTCGGCGTGGACTCAGCATCTCGACTGGCACTGGAACTCGGCAGAGGCTTGGCTAGCAGTGCCGGACTGGAATCGGAGGCTTGGTTCAAAGCGCCCTTCGGACTGGAATCGGAGGCTCGGTCAGAAGCGTCCCTTGGACTGGACTCCAAGGCTTGAGTGGGAGCGCCACTTGAACTGGGATTGGAGGTTCGGTTCGAAGCGCCACCCGGACTGGAATCGGAGGCTCGGTTAGAAACGTCCCTTGGACTGGACTCCGAGGCTTGAGTGGGAGCGCCACCTGAACTGGGATTGGAGGCTCGGTTCGAAGCGCCACCCGGACTGGAATCGGAGGCTTGGTTCGAAGCGCCACCCGGACTGGAATCGGAGGCTCAGTCAGAAGTGTCCCTTGGACTGAACTCCGAGGCTTGAATGGGAGCACCACTTGAACTGGGATTGGAGGCTCGGTTCGAAGCGCCACCCGGACTGGAATTGGAGGCTCGGTTAGAAGTGTCACTCAGACTGGACTCCGAAGCTTGAGTGGAAGCACCACTTGAACTGGGATTGGAGACTCAGTTAGAAGCGTCACTCGGACTGGACTCCGAGGCTTGAGTGGAAGCGCCACTTGAACTGAATTGGAGACTTGACTGGACGCGCCGCTTGGACTGGACTCAGAAGCTTGGCTGGACGCGCCACTGGGACTGGACTGGACTCCAGCTGAGCCCAGAGCGTGGAATTCCCAAGACGTCTCCTTTCAGCAACAGCTTCAGGAGTATCCCACAAAGCTGGATTCAAGACGAGGTTGCGGCGATATTCAGAGAGCGTGATAAAAGGATCAATATACGAAACTGGGTTTTCAACTATTCCAAGCAGCCGGACACATTTTCTCTCAGCTGCCGCTTCAGGGGTCTTCTTCAAAACAGGATGAGACAAAAGTTTACCACGATACCTATAAAGTGTCATGGAAGGATCAAGAACAATGACGGAGCTGGACCCCAGCTGGGCGGGTGATCTTGCCGGGCTCATGGCCTTTGCAATCTGTTAGGTTCTCAGGTTCAAAACACGCAGGCATAGACTCTGGAGTAATCGTGAGCCCTTGGGCTGCTGACGAGGAGAGGCAGCAGCAGGCAAAACCCACCAACCAACATTGGGCTAGAACGCACCGGACTGGTACGCACTGAACTGGAACACACTGGACTGGAACGCACCGGACTGATACGCACTGGACAGAAACACACGGGACTAGAACCAGGTTTCACCTACACTTAGCCGCCATTCCCCAGGGGTTGAGCCCCTGGGTGCAGGCAGCCAGCAGGACTTGGAACTAGCAGGCTGGAACACCAGGAATCAGGATTCAGAAGTGCCCACAGGCACCTAGACAAAAGCAGGGCAGACAGGGTTCAGAAATGCCCACGGGCACCTAGACCAAAAGCAAGGCATACTGGGTTCAGGGTACTCAGACAAGAGCGAAAGGAAACCAAAAGCAGACAGGATTCAGAAGTGCCACCAGGCACACAGACAAGAGCAAGGCAGAAGTGCTAACTGCACCAGGAATACAGGGTTCTCAGACAGGAGGGAAAGGGAGCCAACAAGACTGGAATCAGGATAGGATTCAAGGCAAGCAAGGCAGAAGTGCTAACTGCACCAGGAATACAGGGTTCTCAGACAGGAGGGAAAGGGAGCCAACAAGACTGGAATCAGGATAGGATTCAAGGCAAGCAAGACAAGGCAGAAGTGCTAACAGCACCAAACACTAACCTGGACCTTTGGCGTTTGCAAAGGCCCTGAATGGAAGAACACCACTTCCTTATCAAGGCCCTGACTGATGATGTCACAACTCTTGGACACAGGCAGGAAGCATACTGAAGCACAGAGAGGCTTAACACACACACAGGTGCAGTGAAGTGGAGTAATTAGAGCCACGCTGGAAGCAGCCAGCACACAGAGACAGAGACAAAGCTAACTCAGGAAGAACAGACAGAAGCCAGCTAAGAAGCTGACCACCAGAAATAAGGTAAGTTTGAGAGGGGTCACGACCACAATTGTAACATTTGGTGCATAAACACAAGCCAAAGTGTACTCCTCCTGCTCCAACAAGACATGTAAAAAAAATATAGCGACCCTCTGGTCTTCAAATGCTGGAGCTGCACCTGCAAATCCCTATTGTCATGATTGTGGTCGTGACCCCTCTCAGGCTCACCTTATTTCCGGCAGTCAGCTTCTTAGCTGGCTTCTGTCTGTTCTTCCTGAGTTAGTTTTGTCTCTGTGTGCTGGCTGCTTCCAGCATGGCTCTGACTACTCCACTATACTGCACCTGTGTGTGTTAAGCCTCTCTGTGCTTCGGTATGCTTTCTGTCTGTGTTTTGGTTTGTGTTCCTCTTGCCCTCTGGTGGCCAGACTGGGTGGCTGCATTGGATTGTCTGTGTGCTGTTTCCCGTTTCAGACTTCAGCCTAGTCCAGTCCGGATCTTCCGGCCTGCCAGACTTGCTTGTCTTGTTTGAGGCTGCACAGCACCCGTAGCTGCCTGGTGATTGCTGCAGCTCAATCTCAGCTGCTGCTGGGCTTATTAGCCATTTGGAAACTCTCTGCTTTGCCTTTGCATCGTCTAAAGTCTCTGGTATGTTGGTATGTTGGGGCGCACTGTGCACTTCTGCCTAGTCCAGTTCTAGTCTGAGTTTCTTGCTGAGTTTCTAGCTTGTGTGTAGCTTAATTCTAGTTAGCTTGTGTGTAGCTTAATTCTAGCTAGATTGTGTGTAGCTTAATTCTAGTCAGTCTGTGTGTAGCTAGTTTTGGTTCTATTGCTTATTTCCTAGTCTTGCCTCTGGTCTGTATTCCTGGCTTGAGTTTCTTTCTTAGTGGCTGCTTGGCAGCTTTCAGTATTGCTCTGCTCTCTGCCTGTATTTCTCAGCTACTGGAGCTCCAGCCATAGCCCGGCTCCCTGCCTGTATTTCTAGCTGCTGGAGCTTCAGCCATAGTCCTGTCCTCTGCCTGTATTTCTCAGCTACTGGAGCTCCAGCCATAACCCTGCTCCCTGCCTGTATTTCTAGCTGCTGGAGCTTCAGCCATAGTCCTGTCCTCTGCCTGTATTTCTCAACTACTGGAGCTCCAGCCATAGCCCGGCTCCCTGCCTGTATTTCTAGCCACTGGAGCTTCAGCCATAGTCCTGGTCTCTGCCTGTACTTCTCCGCTATGGGAGCTCCAGTCATAGCCCTGCACCCCTGTCTTGATTCCAACCCTGTCTGCTTCTACCTAGTGTGGTATTTGTTTGAGGGTCCTAGTCTAGTATACTGCCTAGCCTCCCTTGGGTATTCTAGATCCCGTAGGTTTCCTGTTGGTATCCAGTTCCTGGCCTGTCCTGAAAGTCCTGCCGGCCGCCAGCACCTGGGGGCTCAACTCCCGGGGAACGGTGGTCAAGCGCAGGTGAAGTCTAGCTGTTTCTGCTCTGCCTGTTCCAGCTTGTTTGCCTCTGCTGCAACCCCAGTCTGGGGTTCCAGTCCTGTTTTGCCTGATCTCTGGTTTGGAGGTGATTTTGACTGCCACTGCCGCTCCACAGCAGTGGTCCAAGGGCTCACAACCTAGTGTTTCCGGGAGAAGCGTGACGCCTATGAAACATAATAGCCACGCCTCTCTTCTTAAGCCCCATGTGCATCCAAAGCATAATACACAAGCGGATATTGAGATGAGGATAACAAACCTTCATTTTTCCTTAAGAAGTGAGTTTCCTGTAAGAAAACCACGTGCGGTTTTATCATACGCAACTCCCTGAACAAAGAATGACTTTTAAATGGAGAATTCAAACCCTTAACATTATATGTTAGGATCCTACACTCAGCCATCAAAGTAGTATCCTTTGTAATAATTGCAAGGATGAAAGGCAAGAGACATCCTCCCCTCCCCACCCATCCACTACCCTAACCCCTGATCCCCTCCCCCTACGAGCACCATTAAGCAGAAGACACATATCCTCTGAATGGGAAAACCAGGAAGTAAGTCCCCATATTTAAGGCAAACCCAGCTCACCACCCCCACCCAACTCCCTCCCCCAAACCAAAAACATTTCCAGTCCACCTATATACTTCCCCACAGGTTAATACAACATCTCCCTCTCCTAATCCATACCACTCAAAACCCACCTCCCTTACCCACCTTTCCCTTTTGTCAAAAAGCCTATCATACTTATCCCAAAACGAACCCCTTCCACCCAACAAGCACAAAAAACCGCCCACATCCACCCACACATCATCACCTCACACTAATACAACCCTTAGCACCCAGCACTCATCAAGCCTCATTGTTGTCCCTTCAAATGAAAAAGCACAACTCATTTCAGTCTTAATCAATGTCCAAATGAAACCCCACTATCCAGTACAGGATTCCCCTGTTTCTAAAGCAACTTCGGCATACGTTGCCATCTCTGAAGTCGTGCCTTTGTCACCGGAGCCAGTTCAGCATGTGGACTAGAAACATACACCAGGCCCACAGCGTGTAATAGTTTCCAAGCTTCAGATAAAGATTGGCCCCGATGCCTTTTCCATAGCAGCATAAAAATCAAAGAGAAAGGGAAACCCCATCGGTACTGAATCTTCTCCTTCGACAGGACATCTAGCGCTGGTTTCATCAGACGACGTTGCTGCAATGTAAACTGTGAAATATCCTGGAATATGGTAACCCAAGAACCATTGTAATCCAAATCCTTCGACTGACGTGCCTTAGTGAGTACAAGCTCTATCAGTAAATCTGAGAAAGCACGCAATTATGACTCGTGGTTTGCCATCAACACGTGGAGTCAATGCACGATCCACTCGAACCAGTTCCAAAGAAGCAGCTCCCAGAGCCAATTCCAACAAGGAGGCACAAAGAGAGCCCACAATAACTTTCACATCCTCAGTGCCCCCCCCCCTCAGGCACACCACAAAAATGCAAATTGTTCCTTCTCCGTTTTCCAGATCGTCAATCTTATATAGCATATCTTCACATTTCGTCTCCAAAGCCTTGATGCTCTTCTCTTGAGCCACGAGCGACTCTGCATGCTCATCCATTTTAAGCTCAATGTCCTCCACCCTCCCTCCCAGCTCCCTTAAGTCCGTGCTGAGCGCCGCAATAGTTTTCAAAATCTCTTCTTTAGAGGATTTAATTGCTACCTGAATGCCAGTCAACATCTTGCGCATTTCAGCTGACACCCCCTTTTTCATGGGGGATCGGCGCGACTTGTCCATCGAAAGCGCCGAGTCAGATTCCGATAAAGAAGCAGGAGCTGCAGCCTCATGGCGTGTAATGGCCTTCCCAGCTGAGCGCCCCGAACTTCAAGTCGCGTCCTTTCTCCCCGCCATTGCGGATTGACTCATGAATGGAGTAAGATGGCCGACTGACCTGGAGCCCAGTGGCGAGCTCCCCAGGATCAGGAGCCCAGTGACGATCCCAGTGGTGACTCTCCCAAAACCCAGAGCAGATCCCGTGGACCCCGAAAACGCACTGAGACCGGGAGGCTAGACGGAACTGTCGAATACCTGGAGGAGCACCATCTCTGCTGGAATTGAGCCGGCTGAACCCCGACCGTGCACTGTACAGGACCAGGAGCCTAGGCGGTCGGTGGCCCAACTGTTTGTGGAGGCTAAAGGGGGCGGGGTTAGGGGGTGGGGCCAGGGGTGGAGCTTAAAGCCATTATTGTCCTCTCCCATGTCCAGCAACCCTCATCTCCCCTCCATCCACCATGTCCAGCAACCCTCTGCTCTCCTCCATCCACCCATGTCCAGCAACCCTCCTCTCCCCTCCCCTCCATCCACCCATGTCCAGCAACTCTGCTCTCCCCTGCCTTCCCCCTCCCATGTCCAGCAACCCTCCCCTCCATCCACCCATGTCCAGCAACCCTCCTCTCCCCTGCCCTCTCCTCTCCCCTTCATCCACCATGTGCAGCAACCCTCCTCTCCCCTCCCGTCCCCTCCATCCACCATGTGCAGCAACCTTCCTCTCCTCTCCCCCCCCTTTCATTCACCAGGTCGTCGATCATCTCTCCCATCTGCCCTCAGCTCCCCAATAGGCAGCCCTCGTTTCCTTCCTGCCCCGGCCCCCTGCCCTACCTTTAAATATTGTATTTTTCCTGCGGGCAGCACCAGCATTGAAGTCAGCAGCAGGCTTATCTCGGCTCCAGAATCCAGCCTTCCTTCGCAAGTTGCATGATGGCTCCGCCCTCGCGGAAACAGGAAATACGTCAGAAGAGGGCGGAGCCATCATGCGACTTGCGAAGGAAGGCTGGATTCTGGAGCCGAGATAAGCCTGCTGCTGACTTCAATGCCAGCGCTGCCCGCAGGAAAAATACAATATTTAAAGGTAGGGCAGGGGGCCGGGGCAGGAAGGAAACGAGGGCTGCCTATTGGGGAGCTGAGGGCAAATGGGAGAGATGGTCGACAACCTGGCTGGGGAGCGGGCAAGCGTGCAGCTGGTGGGGTGGAGGCAGCAGGGGAAAAAACTTCACGGTTGGTTGGGCTGGGGAGGCTTAGCCTCCCCAAGCCTCTTATATGGGGCGCCTATGACCGGGAGAGACCGCACGGGACCCCAGGCCAGGGCCAATCTCGGAGGCCCCAAGCACATATCGAGGCCGAGAGCCAAGGCAGAGAGCCGTCGAGCACCTGGAAGTGCACTATCCAAGTTGGGACTGAGCTGGCCGAACCCCACCCATGTAACAAAACCGGCAAGGGAAGGACCGCATGGAACTCCAAAAGCGGCGTGACACTGCGACGGTCCTCCCGCATGCAACCAGCCCTTGACTCTCCTGAACCGGCTGGAGAACTCAGCCACGGACAGTTGCCCTGGCCGAGAACACCCACAGGAGTCCCAGAAAGAGACTGAGCCAGACCGGACCGAGCCGTGAGGTGGGCCGACAACTGACGAAGGACCCACCCGGCGAACACAACTGTGAAACTTGGCCGCATGAACCGAGGGGGCATCTAGCTAGGATTGTCTGCTGAGACTTGCACCGCTGATTAGGAGAGCTGAACGCGACGAGGACAGACCAGCACAGACTGTCGTCACCTGCAGCAACATCTCCCCCATATACTTCTTAAAGCGATACACATCACATGGTGCACCGCAGCAGGGAGACTAAACCGAAACAGATCACCAGGTCAGTGATCGACCCTAGGAACCCATCAGCCTGAATCGGAGAGAGACAAGGAAGCTGACCCAAGGGAGGTGAGCATAAAAGTGGCAGAATCGACACAACCCCGGACCTAGTTGTGAGCCAATCTCCAACAATGCTGATAATGTGCATTTTGCAAATGTCACCTGCTAAACTCTGTACTTTCGAATACTGTGTCTGTTCTGAGATCAAATACTGTTGACTGTATTTCCGGGGCATTTGAACACCACTTCCTGCCCAGAGTTCCAGCACCATTATCTGTGTATACTATACTGTGTTTATTATTACTGTGTTTATTTTACTGCATATATTTTACCGCATATATTTTACCGCTATCTCTCAATTGTTCTTTCATGCCCCATCCCAACCAGACTAACAAAACAATCCACCCCTATATCACCTATCCCTCAACCAAACCAATAACAAAATCCCTAAAATGTTCCTCTTAAACATACTCATCATAACCCACTCACTCGCTTTCATACATGCCACAATCAATGCCCCTCCATCGGAAATCAACATTATCCCAGTTCTAAACTACTACAAAAAAACCGACAACAACCTAAGAAACCTACCATCACTCAAACTGCCTCCTCCAAAAACCGAAACAAAACCAACCAAATCTAAAACACCAAAAATAAATCATCTTATAAATATTCACCCATCGTCTCCGAATGCTGATCCATACCAACCTGTCAGAGTGGGCTACATTAGGGCTACATTAATGCCAGATCAGCAGTTAACACATGAATATTCTTTGATTTCAGGGTTTAAACTTAATATGCACAAGACTGAGGTTATAGCGATTGGAGTGCCTTTACAATTGAGGACATTGCTTCGACAAACATTTCCATTTTGTTGGGTCTCCAAGGGGCTTAAATACCTTGGAGTTGTCCTGACGCCTCTTTTTTCTGACCTGTTTTCCACAAAACTACCCTGAAAGACATATATCGAGATTTAGAATGCTGGGATTGCTCAGAGCTCTCGTGGTTTGGGCGGATTGCTACGTTGAAAATGAATGTTCTTCCTTGTTTGATGAACCCTTTTCAGGTTCTCCCTCTTCGGTTATCTCAGAGTTTCCTTTCTGGCTTACAGAGCTGATTGAACCACTTTATTTGGCATAATAAGTGCCCCCATTTGCCTCACTCTCTTCTGACAGAGATCCTAGAAAGAATGGTCTGAGGGTGCCTAACGTTGTATGGTAGCATCAGGATGCGAAGGCTCGGGCAGCATTAGAGTGGTTTCGGGCTCCTCCGCATAAATTGTGGGTACATCTGGAACAGACTGCTGTGGGATCTCCTGCCCTTCGTTCCCTCATGTGGATCCCACATAAACATCGTAGAATACTGCTAGACATTTGTCCTTCTGTATACAACACCTTTTATAACTGGGATGGGTTGTTTTTCAAACCTGATCTAGAGGTCTCCCACTTAACCCCTATAGCTTTTAATCCATTTTTCCCTTCAGGACTAGACCTGGGGCCCTACTTGGGGTCAGTTGTTTGATGAAGATTCTTTGAAGTATTTTGCTACTTTGGTGGTACAATATCCGATCTTACCCCATGAGCAGTTTGCGTATATTCAAAGCATGTTCTATCTTCTTTGGCTATTAAAGAACACATACTTTGAGAGGACTCGTTTCTCAAATATTTTTGTGAAGATTCCAGGGGAACGAGAGGAGAGGCCTTATCTCCTGTTTATATAAATTTCAATGGACTCATGTCCGTCCTTCGTGCCTGCATCGCCTCCAGTGGCAGGGTGAACTATGAATAACTATTAGTGATGATGACTGGAATCTCTTGGAGCGGGCTTCTTTGAAGGTTTCTATTTCAGTTCCCTTAAAAGACAATGCTGTTAAGGTTCTATACAGATGGTATCTGACTCCATCACATGTTCCCCACTGTATCTTCTTTGTGTTGGAGAGGGTGCGGGGAGAGGGGTACCATGGGTCACTTATGGTGGCTGTGTGTTAAGGCGAAGGCCTACTGGAAAGCTATACAATATCGACTACAGCGTTGGTTGGCCCGACCAATCCAATGGTCACCAATTTTCTTTTTATTTTCTAAAAAGCCTCCTGGTTTATCCAAATTGCAGGCTTTATTGGTACGCCTCGCTATGTCTGCAGCGAGGGTGGCAATGGCTGCTCACTGGAAAGAGCCCACTGTTCCTCCTCTAGTTAAGTGATTGAATAAGATTTGGTATATTTGTGAAATGGAAAATCATTGGGCAGTCAAATGCCACACTCTTGCTAAATGGGAGGCGATATGGGATCCTTTCCTGAGACATTGTTCTTATTGACTCAGTGTGGTGTGTTATGATTCACTTCACATCAGACATGGGGTAAGGGGGGGGTGGTAGTCGGTGTGGGAGGAGGGAAGTTTGATGCTGGGGGAGGTGTTGATGGGCTCTGTGGTATTTTCCATTCCACAAAAATAACTTAAAACAGTAGATGTATTTGGTTTCATACTGAAGTATAGTTGCTGAAATCCATATTGCACTAGGGGACTGTAGCTCTTAATTGTGAATGTGCTGTCCCCTTGCTTGTAATACTTTTTTTTCCCTAACTGGATGTATTTTTGCATTGGTTTCAGTACTTATGGTTCAACAATTTTTATTGATGATATTACTCGGATAACAGTACCAAGAAAAACATAATGTAGACTCTGATAATTAACACATTCACAGCTCAAAAAACCTAACATGTAACATTATCATCAATGTTTTGGTATAGAACCCCCCTCCCCCCCTGCCAGCACGCTAAAACAGTCGACCTTGAACTCATATGTTCCCCCAACCCATACCAAACTTCCACCACTCTGAAATCTCGTAAGGAACAAAAAATGTTATCAAAAATTAGAACAGTAAGACAAACAGTAAAATCCTTCCCTCCCCCCCCACCTACCCCCCTCCCCCTGCTGAGAGATATCCAGACTCCCAACTCCTTACAACAAAGGATGGCCCCACCTCAGTGTGTACCTAAAGCGAGTTCACCACTAAACTCCGCCCTTTAGGAGACAGGCTGTGAATATATGGCCCCCAAATATCTAGAAACCGCCTCCGCTGCCCAGGGGAGCTGCCCACACCTCTCCTCTCAAACAACATGCAATTTGTTTCGCCAGTGCCAGAAATCCGGAGGGGTCTCCGTCACCCACTGGCTCAGTATTAGCCTCTTACCAATCAAAAAGGCCTTCCGAACCAACTGACGGGCCGAGCCACCCTGTAAAAGAAAAGCTTCATATTTGTCTAACAAAATTCCCATCGAAGAGCACATGACTCTCGAGTCCAAAAGATCTGCCAGATATTGAGCAATGGAGTCCCAAAAATGTCTCACCTTATAGCAGCCCCACAAACAATGAAAAAGAGATCCCGGAGCCCTCCCACATTTCCCACATAAGGGCGTAGAAATTCCCCCCATCTTGAATATCTGAGCCTTCGTTAAATAGGCCCTATGGAGAATACGATATTGGCACTCTCTAAGCCCTGCACTGCCCGCCAAACTCCGTATCCTGGCCGTCAAAACATCTGGTTTCAGTACTTAATAAAGACTTCTTGAAATTAAAAAAAAAAAAAATGGTACCAACAAGAACGAGAACATGGATGAAATAGATCATAGGTTTGTTTGCTTTGTTTTGAGGGTGCGAGGGAACAAAAGGAGAAATTAACCACTGTGGCTTCAGCCTTTTTGACACCTTGCTCCTGTTCTCAATCAAACCTCCTTGAGAAATGAGTCATGTGGGCAGCACTGAAGACAGCTGCTTCCAGCTGCCCCAGTCTGTCTTGCTGCTTTGTCCCTCTCATAGGAAGTTGAAAAGGTGGGATGAAGCAGCAAACTGACCGGGGCAGCCGGAAGCAGCTGCCATCAGCATGATGCCTGCGCCGCAGCTCACTGCTGGAAACAGGGAGGAGAGATGTACTGGCCAAACCTGAAGGAAGGGAAGGAGATCTCAGCTGCCTGACGTGGGGACAGGGAGCAGGGAGTCTGAGGAAGCAAAAAAACATCTGGTTGGACACTATTGTTGGAGGGGGGGGGGGGCTGAGACAGAAATGGGGGGGGGGGGTCTGGGCCCCCTGTAGCTACACCACTGGTCAGCAGATGCTTTCTCTCTTTTTTTTTTTTAAACAAATGAAGCAGCCTGTGAGGAAGGAGAGAGTGGGAGGCAAACAGAAAGTGATACAGGGTGTGTTAGGGACCTGGGGTGACCAGGTGTACACCCCAAAGCTGACATCACATAGCCAGTCACCCCCAGCTCCACTGAACCAGCAAAGAACATGAGAACTAAAGAAGCCAGGAACCTGTAGGCACGTCCTTCTGCCTGCTGGAGATAGAGAATACTGACTAGCCAGGGAGCACACGTCCTACTTCAAACTGTTCAAGTTTGTATTCTCTATCTCCACCTGTTGGTAGACATACACAACCCACAGGTTTCTGGAGTCATCTGCAGCTGATGCTAAGGAAAATCCTTTATCCTTCACCTTTTAAGGCACTGCCTATCCAACTGGATGGTGATGGCACAAGGAAAGCAAGTTTGGTCCAGTGAAGACTAGCTCAAAATAACTTGTTCCTTAGCTGGTATTACCATATTGAAAATGTGACCATACCTTTGTGGTTATGTTCCACTAATAAGTTAAACAATTAACTGGCTTTCTTGAAAGGATTATATAACTTTTGGATGCACAACTAGGATCAAAAATACACACATATATGAGATATCACAATTCCTCTTGTACAGCCACAAAACAACCTTTTAGGGTGGAAACTGTTCACAGTGAGATCCTTTTATCATTGACCAGATAGAAGAGATAAGAACTTCCAGTTTTGGAACAGTATAAGTCATCACACGAACAAAATATAAGAAAATCAATGAACTGAATTAGGGGCTTATAGCCCATTTAGTTATATTTCAACAAATGAGAGATCTGCATGAAACCAAATATTTACTTTTATTATTTTGACTTATAAAACCACGTCCCTGATACATGCTCAAAACACAATAATTCATTTGTGTATCTAAAATTTAAACTTCTACAAAAGAGATGAGGTGAAGATGTGATTCCATGTGCCCCAATGATAGGAGAGTTTAATTTTACTTCAATTTAATTTCAATATATTCCATCTTTATAACACCAAGCTTCCCAAGGCAGATTACAGCAACAGTTAACATGAGCCCATTAGTAAACAGGATATCCTCACTGAGATTTGGTCATGTATTACTGTATTCTATAGAACAGTGTAGAAAAATGAGCACAAAATGCAGAGTTTATTACTGCTGTTTCTACCAGCTACAATATTTTTTTGAGCTGTTTCAATGATATCAATATCATGAAATAAAATTGAACATCTAGATATAGAAAGTTTCCAAATAAATAAGAAAAAAATGTCAAATAAAAAAAGTAAAATCCCTTATCCACTTTTTAAGGCACTGCCTATCCAACTGTCACAACTTTAGACTTTTTACAGATGGACCATGCATAGGCAGTCCTTTATTTTTTAACAAGCTTTTGCTATTGTTTTGGGTGAACTAAAATGTGGCAAGTTCCGCCTTACTCACTTCAGCTCCCATAATGGGCTAGGTAGTCTCATGCCATCTCCTGTTCTCAATCTAACCTCCTTGATCCACACTCCCATAATTATAGAGGCCTACAGAAAAAGGGTTACCGATAGCTGGGAAGTTCTTCCTATAGGTGAACCAGAGCCGAGATGTGACATCAGAAAGGATTTCTTCTTTTTCTAGAAAAGAGACAGAATACATGATTATTCCCTCATGTGTGTTTACAGCCTGTGTTTCACGCCAAAATTTGTAATTAAATATTCTTAATAGAATAGCATTCATTAGCTTTGATTTTATCCGTTGTGCAAACTTTGATTTTAAATTGAAAGGAAAAGATTACAAACTTCAAAATATTTTCCTACTTACTGCTGTAAGAGTATGGCTGAATTTTTTTCTCATTATGTCATTTATGTTGGTTGTTTTTCCCTTCTAGTTGATTTGACATATTTTTTTCTCTCAAATCCTCCAAGTTTAATACATTTTGCCAGAACACTTTAGATGGTTAAAAAAAAAAAATCTATGCAATCAGACCAGTAACCTTTATATACACCAGGAGTTCTCAACCCAGTCCTTGGGACACACCAAGCCAAGATAACCACAATGAATATGAATGAGATAGATTTGCATACAACAGAAGCAGTGCATGCAAATGTATCTCATGTATATTCATGGTAGGTATCCTGAAAATCTGGGTGTGTCCCAAGGACTAGATTGAGAACCCCTGATCTATACTGTCCTAGCTCATTACTCTCTGTACAGAGATTTCCCAACTATCAGCTTGATTACCTGCAAGATGACATTCTTCAGCTTTCTTGCTGTTTGTTGTGACGTGTAGTCAAGCTGCTCTGCCATACAGCCAGTGCAAGAATATTAGAAATATTAGAAAGCTTAGGCAAACCTTCAACTTTGCATCTTCTCAACTAACTTTCAGACCCCTAGGCAACCTCCTGCCACCTAAGATTTTGATAACTAAACTCAACAATCATTGAAACCCTAACACCACCCCACAAGAACAAGCCTGTAAACATTTCTAATTGGAAAACAGACTTAAATATTTGGCTTTTATTGCAGTTGCCACTGCCTCCCCCTTTGAAAAGTTGCAACAGTCTATCTATGGGTTGAGACACTCTTATCTGCCACCTCATGCTAAGCAAACTGCACACAAAAAAACATCAAAGCTTTCCACCATTCCTTTCAACCTGACCCTACTTCTTCTCTCAAAAGCTTGTTGCAGTCATACCATAGCTTTGTACAACCTTGCTTTATCATTTTCTTCTTTTGGCTCCATGTTATGCCATGTAGAAGGGCAAGTATGTTTCTCTACCTAAACCAAGACCCAGTCACCTCCTTTATCCATTTCATTCACCTTTCTTTCCTTTCCCCTCCTCTATTCTTACCAGCACCATCTGTGTCTATCCAAAGGATGCTTGCATTTTGGGAAGGTTTGGTACCACAAGCTCTGCTAATACATTCATCCATACATCGAATATGCTCAGTATACTAGCACACATTTTCTTTAAGTCTCCATCCAGTTTCCATTAAAACCGTTCTAAACTTAACTGCTCCCTTTGGGGGGGGGGGGGGGGTTCATATCAACTTGCTTTATTTGTATTTCTCCTTACTACTACAGATTTTACTGTGATTAGATAAACAAGCTGAGATTTGGTCTTACCTACCAAATTCCTTTCCTTGATTCCTGCTAAATCAGTTCAGACCAATGATTTATACCAGCACATGGAGAAAGAGAACTGATTATTCCAGTGACATCACCAGTATAAGGAATAGTGCAGCCTAGGGACTTGTCAGTATACGAATGCCAAAGCAACAAGATGACCGAGCAGCTACATACATTGAGCATACAACTGAAGGCACACTGCAGAACTTGTGAAAATTGAAAATGTGAGAATAAACATTTTCAGTGCCTACAAAGCACAGCACAAATGCAGAACAAGCCACCACGCTGAAGAGAGTTGTTGACTTCCGGGGCAGGTCCTGGATTGGTCTAAGAGGAATCAATGAAGGAAAATTAGTAGGAAAATGTTTGTATCATGTCTTTTCCTGTGTTATTTCCAGCAATGTTCTTATTTATTTATTTATTTTTGTGTGTGTGTGTGTGGGGGGGGGGGGGGGAGGTATTCTTTAATTTTGTTGTTATGGGAGCAATGTCATTAAGAGTGCACACTCTTTCAAAGGAGTCCATCTATTCACATGTGCACGTTATTGGGACTGTGAATGCTTTCTGAAAGAGCACACACTGGTTGCAAATAGGGCACTCTCAAGAGAATGTAAGCCGCCCTTTCAGAAGCGTGCAAAGTATTGATGGCACATAATGAAAACACAAAATTTCATGTTTTTTTTGTGCTCGTTTTCATTTGCCAACAAAAAGAAACAACATGGGAGGTATCGTTGACATTCCTTATGTAGTTTCAAACAACAAACATATCCCTAGAAAAACCAAATTTCACTTTCATTTTCATTCTGAGAGGACAATTCATATTGACAGGATGCCTCAAAAGCTTTATCCATTAGGGTGAGTGAATACAAGGTTTCTTCACCACTGCTCTCCCGAAATCACTCGTTATGGCAACAACATCATAGAAACAGAGAAAAACATAGGTTGATATTAAGACTATCTGCCTTATTTTCGAAAGTGATGGGCGCCCAGATTTCGACCCAAAAGGCATATAGACGTCTCGATGAGCAAAGGGTGCCCAAACTTAATAATCGAAAGAGGACTTTCAGTGTGCCCTCAGCGCGCGAACACCCAGCTACGGACACCCTAACAAGGGGCGTGTCAGGGGCGGCGTTACGAGATGGCCGCCTCCAACATATAACGGATAGCAAAATGGTTTTGCATGGGTGTGCACATGTGCGTTATTGGTTAGACCCGAAATAAAAGCGACCAGATTAAGGGGAAAATCGTCTTTAGACCCATTAGCGATTGTGTGGAGATGGAGAGTGGCGAGATCGTTGTTGGGAGAGCTGAAATGTTGGTTGCAGAGAAAGCTGAGTGTGTTGAGTACCTGTTACCTTTGTCTGTGTGCCCTAGTCGGAACGTTTTTACCCTCACTTGCCTCGTTTGTGTTTTACCTGTTCACCTTTCCCTACCCCTTCTAGCCCCCAAACCCAGATACCACTACTCCTTCCTCTATCAGGCCTTCCCCTCACCATTCACTGTTCCCATGTTTATATTGGATTCCCTTACCTCCGTTTGTCTCTTTCTTCCCTGTACTGCTGCAGCTGTGTGTGTGAGCAGTCATTTCATGTTTGGCAAGTGAGTGGCCAGAGGGTGTGGTGGGTGGTGGGAGTGAGCTTCTGTGTGGTGCTGTTGTTTGACTACTACTACTACTACTTGCACTGGTGGGGAAATGGAGGCACTAAATTCACTGGCGGCTTGCATGTTGGAGGAAGAGGCCACACACCGCAGGAGGTACTCACAGCCCCCACAGTGTTCAGACCCCGCACCACTTTCCTAGACCTCACTGCCAGCAGTGTCTCACAAGGTACCATTTCGATAGGGCGACCATTAAGCAGCTTTGTGAGCAGCTCCAACCCATAGGCAGTCGGTGGGCAAACTGTTTGGGGAGGCTAAAGGAGCGGGGTTAGGGGTGGGGCCCGGGGTGGAGCTTAAATCCATAATTGTCTGATAACACACAGTGGTTGTTCAAAGCATATACTAACCACAATCGCTCAACTGCAAAACACTATGCACAACTTTGTGCAAAAACACACTCAGAACCTTACTGTACCATAAATATTACACTGGGCAGACCCTAATACATCATATACCACCCAATCGGACAACATCACAGACCGTCAACAATATGAAACACGGGATCATATCAAAATTCTCATGTCATATACAGCCACAAAACATCCTTTTAGGGTGGAAATTCACAATGAGCTCCTTTTATTAATGACCAGATAGAGATAACAGTTTTCAAATTTCAGTTTTGGCACAGTATAAGTCATCACAAACAAAATATAGGAACCAAAAGCATTAGGGGCTTATAGCCCATTTAGTTATGTTTAAACAAAAGAGATCTGCATAAAACAAAATGTTTATTTTTTTATTTTCACTTAAGCCTTCAAAGTCAGCACCTACCTCTCTTGAAATCCAATGTGCGCTGCGTGCCACAATTTCCTCTTCTTGAATTATTATGGTCTGGATCTGGGAAGGAAGTGGGAACACCTCAGACAACCACTGTAACCAGCCTTGAGCGTTGAGCCTTCCCTTCCCTACTTTGACGGCCCCTCCCGCGCAGAACAGGAAGTTGTATCGCTCTCGCGTAGGGAAGGCTGACTAGCTGAGAGCCCGCACATCACGAATATCCTACTCGATTCATCAGCGTCAGTCAACCCTCCGAGGCTCCGCCAATCCATCTCGCCCCATCCCTGCACGAGGTCTGACTGTCCCCATCTGGGATCCCCGGCCCGCGCCATCTAGGCGAGAAGAGGAGGAGGAGGGATGCGGCGTGCTAGAACTGGGCATGGCGCTCAGGTGATGGTGAGCCGGACGGCAGCACTCACAGCACTGCAGAGAGGACGGACGGAGAACAGTAAAGATAAAGAAAGACAGCGTGTCAGGCCGGCGTCGCGTCAGAGAATGAGACTGCTGCGGGCGGCTGTGGAGGCTTAGCCTCCCCAAGCCTCTTATACTGGGCGCCTATGCTCCAACCCCTTCTTCAGCCCAGGACCCGTAGGAATAACCCCATCCATGTCCACCTCAAAATCACTGCATCTCTATCTGTTCTGGCCACTGGGAGTTTCCAGTCTGTATTAGCTGTTAACACAAGTCTCACTCAGGCTTCTATTTCAAACTGTCTCACCCAGTTCCTGGATGCTTTCTTTACCCACACCTCTCACTACATCACTTTCCCCAGCACCCCCCAGGCCCTGCACAACAACATGGCTGCCTTGTATGCTGTATCTCACTTCCCCTCAGTCATAGGTGTGATTGACTGCACACATGTTGCATTGAGACCCCCCGGGCACGAGAGGCCACTTACAGAAACCGAAAAGCATTTCACTCGATGAAAATGCAAATGGTGTGTGATGCCCAGGGGGAGATCATAGATGTGTGTGCCCGCTACTCTGGTTCGACCCGTGATGCATATGTACTGCAGCACTCGGGCATCTTCCGGAGGTTTGAGCAAGGGGTGATCACCGGTGGATGGCTACTAGGCAAGTGCAGCATGGATCTACCCAAACTATACCGCCTCCACTGGGCAACCCTCAGCACTGTCTTCCTCTAGCTCACTCCACAACCCACTATTCTCACCCCTCCCCCACAAGGTACCCGCTCCAAACACTACACACTCATCTTTCTCATTCTACTGCTCCCCAAAGGTGACCGAGGCTACCCACAGAGGACTTGGCTCATGACCCCCATGGTGCACCCACAACTAGGGTCAGAAGAGACATACACCAGACATGGGAGCACCCGTGGGATCATTGAGCGGACCTTTGGGCTACTGAAGAACCTTTTCCGCTGTCTGGACCGGTCTGGAGGGGATCTCCTGTATAGCCCCCAAAAGGTGGCCAAGATCTTCGTGGCCTGCTGCATGTTACACAATTTGGCCCTGCGCAGACAGGCCCTCCCAGAGGAGCCAGAGCCACCAGAGGAGCAGGCCCCAGATGAGCAGGATCAGGAGCCCCCTCCACCTCCCGCCCACAGAGCAGAGCTCACTGCTCACCAGCTGGGGGTCAGAGCCAGACAAAGACTCATCGAAACAAGTTCTCTGTGAGAGTAAGTTGACATTTATTTCTATCAATCAATCACATAAGTATTTACATAACACCACCACCACCACCACCACACCCCTCCCACCAACCCTCACCCTCCACCATGTCCCATCACTTTCCCCGTCCCCTCCCCCCCCCCCGTGTTCCTTTGCAGCTGGTGCTGCAGGGGAAGTCTGTTCAGACTCCTCTGATGGGCTGCTCCCACTGTCCTCCTCTGTCTCCACACAGCAGCCTGCTGCCTCAGCTGCCCTGTAGAAGTCTGGCCACCTTGTGGGCTGTAACCTGGGCACAGGACCCAGAAAGGGAGCCGGTGTGGTGGGTGCTGCACCAGTGGCTGGGGAGGCGGACGATCTCAAGGTCCTCCTCTTAGCCGGTGGTTGCTGGCCACTGGAGGAAGTGAACGCCAGTTCTTGGTGCTGCCTCATGGCTGGAGTAGGTACTGTGAGGTCAAGGCGCAGGCCCTCGATGCTATGTTCCAGCCATTGGAGTTGCTGGAGTATAGCATGCTGGGCCTGGAGCACTTCCTGTTGGGCTTCCCGCTGCGCCTGGAGCATTTCCTGGTGGGCTTCCCGCTGCGCCTGGAGTGCTTCCCGCTGAAGCTGTAATTTCTGGTGGTGGTACTCCTCCATGTGCACACTGTGCCGCAGCAACTGAGTGGCCATGCGCAGTAGTTGCCTCCTCTGGCTGGATGGCCTCTGGCGAGGAGCTGGCCCCCTTTTCTGCATCCTCTTCATCAGCAAAGGCTACAGGTGGTGGAGGGACAGCCTCTACTGCTGCTGGTGCAGGCGGTGGAGGTTGAGCATCTACTGCTGCTTTAGGTGGTAGAGGTAGAGCCTCTACTGCTGCTTCTGCAGGTGGTGGAGGAAGAGCCTCTACTGCTGCTGTACCGCTTTGCTGGGACGGCAGGCCACTAGGGCCAGCCTCATCAGAGTCATCACCTGTATAGCACAAGGGGAGGAAGTGTGTTGGTGAAAATAACCCACTTTTGTCTTTCAGTGTTCATATGGAGTGGAGGAGTGGCCTAGTGGTTAGGGTGGTGGACTTTGGTCCTGGGAAACTGAGGAACTGAGTTCGATTCCCACTTCAGGCACAGGCAGCTCCTTGTGACTCTGGGCAAGTCACTTAACCCTCCATTGCCCCATGTAAGCCGCATTGAACCTGCCATGAGTGGGAAAGCGCGGGGTACAAATGTAACAAAACAAAAAAATACATTGGCCCACACTTGATGACCCAGCAAAGAGATGGTGAGGAGGAATGGGATTGGCACTGATGTGAAAGAGAGCCCACAGGCAGTTGGGTAGAGGTGGTGAGCCAAGAGAAGGACACCGCTCATAAATTGTGGACAAGCTGTTTGTTGTATATGTGTTAAAGTGAGGGCCATTTGAGCATGTCTTGTTTTACTACTGACTTGCTAGACTGCCTAGAAGTGCTTTATGAACCAGGTTACTGGCTCCTTAAGTTTCATGCATGTGGCCCACAGTGACTAGAGCACAGAGGTGTGGGAAGGAAATATGCAGAGTTTGGTGATGGGAAAAGAGGAGGGAGTGGGGAAGGGCCCCACAGCTGTGAAACAGTAGTAACCTACACACACTACTACTACCACTAATGAAATAGAGCATGTGGGAAAGAGGAACCCGAATTATAGCTATGTCATGCAAGGTTCCACGTTAGGAGTCATGGACCAAGAAAGGGATCTAGGTGTCATCGTTGATGATACGTTGAAATGTTCTGCTCAGTGTGCTGCTGCGGCTAAGAAAGCAAATAGAATGTTAGGTATTATTAGGAAAGGAATGGAAAACAAAAATGAGGATGTTATAATGCCTTTGTATCGCTCCAAACCTCGAATATTGTGTTCAATTCTGGTTGCCACATCTCAAAAAAGATATAGTGGAATTAGAAAAGGTGGAGAAAAGGTGGAGAGAAGGGCGACGAAAATGATAAAGGGGATCGGACGACTTCCCAATGAGGAAAGGCTAAAGCGGCTAGGGCTCTTCAGCTAGGTGAAAAGGTGGCTGAGAGGAGATATGATAGAAGTCTATAAAATAATGAGTGGAGTTGAACGGGTAAATGTGAAGCGTCTGTTTACGCTTTCCAAAAATACTAGGACTAGAAGGCATGCAATGAAGCTACAATGAGGTAAATTTAAAACGAATCGGAGAAACATTTTCTTCACTCAATGTGTAATTAAACTCTGGAATTCGTTGCCAGAGAATGTGGTAAAGGCGGTTAGCTTAGCGGAGTTTTAAAAAGGTTTGGACGGCTTCCTAAAGGAAAAGTCCATAGACCAATGGACTTGGGGAAAATCCACTATTTCTGGGATGACTATAAAATGCTTTGTACTTTTTTTGGGATCTTGTCAGGTATTTGTGACCTGGATTGGCCACTGTTGGAAACAGGATGCTGGGCTTGATGGACCTTTGGTCTGTCCCAGTATGGCAATTCTTATGTACTATGTATCTGTACTTATGAGTTAATCCTGCGCAAATGGAAATGGGGCAGAATATGGTGCTTGAGTCATCTGCTGCAACTTTGAATGTAACAGCAATATTGGAAAACCCTAGATGAGGAAGTCGTGTATATATATATATATATATATATATATATATATATATATATATATATATATATATATTATATATCATCTTTATTGACATGTCTTAACATATACACAAGGTCACTGCATCATCAAAACCAACTGTGAAATTAACATTGTACATAACTTTAGCAGACCATAATGAAACCGTCATGACAACTTTTTCTCCCCTATATATCCCTCCAACCCTCTCCCGCTCCCCCTGCATTCCCCCCCCCCCCCTTATAAGTTCAAAATTCTGCTTCAGGCGGCTGCGGTGAGCGTGTCCCAAAAAGGGGCCCAGATTGCACAAAAGGAGTCTCCTTGTTTAGAAGATAAATCCTTTATGCCCCATTTTTCCAGGGAACACATCCGAATCAGTGCCGAATGCCATTGAGCCACAGTGGGATACTCCGCACTTCTCCATAAATAGATAGACCTTCTTCCCCATAAGCACCACACATTGCAGGAAGGCTTTCATCTTCACCGGTATGCGCTCTCCGCTAGAAAAATGATCAAATAATTGCCCTGGGGTGGGTCTCCAATCCGTGCGCCAACACACAGATACCCGTAATGCCACTTCTTTCCAAAATTGCTGCACTCCAGGACATAACCAGAACATGTGGCCCAGGTGAGCCCCCCGGGACTTGCACTTGAGATAGGTATCATCCTCCTTCAGCGTTGCCCTCCTTGCTCTGTGAGGAGAGATGTAAAGTCTCAATATAAATTTGATCTGAATCTCTTGCCAGACCACATGCTCTGTGAGCTTGGGAACTCTCAATAGTTGCCCCTTCAAATGGTCTTTGTGAAGTGTGATTCCCAATTCTGTACTCCATTGCAGCGCCATTGTCGAGAAATCAAAGTCTTGTGTGGAGTCTCTGAGATGAGAATGAAAGTATTGCAGTGGAATTCGCAATTGGGCGTCCAAACCCAACATAGCATTGAAGCTCTCCCACACGTCCACTGTTAAAGAATGCTTCGGTAACGACATCACATAGTGGCTCAGCTGATGGTAAGCAAAAGCATCTCTATTTTCTATGTGAAATTCTGTGCATATATCGTTCAAAGTTTTTATTTCTCCCTGATCCGTTAAGATGTAGAATAGATAGTGGATACCTCGTGATGCCCAATCCTGAAAAGTCACCAAGGTGCTACCCACTGGGAAGTCGGGGTTACCACGAATTGGCAACAGTGGAGAATTTTTACTGTCCAAGGAAAGAAAATTAGTTACCCATTTTCACGTCTGTTGCAGTGGCCGAATAATGTAACCCACAGGGCCCAAGTGTCACGTCCGTGGTCGTGACTCCTCTTTTGCTCACCTGATTCCCCAAAGTGCAGCTTCCAGGATGGCTCCTGCCTGGCCAGCATCTAAGATGGCTTCCGCCTGTTCTGTTCTAGCTTCCAAGATGGCTCCTGTCTGTCCTTCCTGTGTGCTCACTTCCTATGTGTTCCAAGCCTCTTCTTGGTGTCAATGTGTTCCCTGCTCCTGTCCTGCAGTAGGTGACATAATCAGGGAGAGCCTTTATAAGGAAGTGCTGTACTTGCATTCAGGGCCTTTGCATTGCCAAAAGGTCATCAGGTTAGTCAGTGTACTGTTGCGCTGCTACAAAGCCTTGCTTTGGGCTTTTACCCTTCCTGCTCTGGGCTTTTGCCCTTCCTGTTCTGGGCTCGTGCCCTTCTGCTTGTTGTGTCTGTGGACTGCTAGTCCTCCTGGTGCTTTACTCAGTGTTTGAAGCTTCAGCCTTTGTCTGTTCCCTGTGTTTGGGGCTGCTGTAGCTTAGCCTGGGTTTATTTCTCTGTCTGTGTTTGGAGCTACTGAAGCTTCAGCCTGGGTTTATTTCTCTGTGTTCGGAGCTACTGAAGCTTCAGCCTGGGTTTATTTCTCTGTCTGTGTTTGGAGCTGCTGTAGCTTCAGCCTTTAGTCTGCTATTCCTGGTTTATGCTATTGCCTGCTGCCTGCCCAAAGACTCTGCTAGTGCCTGGTTTATTCTCCTGTCTTCTGCCTGCTCTAAGACTCTGTTTTCCCTGATTATTCTACTGTCTGCCGCCTGCCCAAAGACTGCTAGTTTCTGGTTTATTCTACTGTTTGATTCTGCCCAGCTTGGGTGTACTTCCTGAGTCCTGCTTCTACCTAGCTTGTATGTATATCCTGAACCCTGCTTTGCCCAGCTTGCATGTATATCCTGAATCCTGCTTCTGCCCAGCTTATGTGTATATCCTGTTTCTGCCCAGCTTGTGTGTTATCCTGAACCCCGTCTCTGCCAAGCTTGTATGCTTATCCTGAACCCCGCTTCAGCCAAGCTTGTCTGCATATCCTGAACCCCGCTTCAGCCAAGCTTATATGTATGTCCTGACCCCTGCTTCTGTCAAGCTTGTATGTACCTCCTAACCTCTGCTTCTGCCAAGCTTGTATGTACATCCGAGCCCCTGCTTCCGCCTAGCCTTTGTGTTTACCCTGTCTGCTTAGTCTGTCTTGTGTTCTTCCTTCTGGCCGCGTAGCAGCCTTCAGTCCTAGTCTAGTACCTAGCCAAGCCTTCCTCGTGTATCCTAGACACGGGGGGGGGGGGGGGGGTCCTCTGGGCCTTCAGTTCCTGCCTGGTCCTGCCGGCCACCTGCACTCAGGGGCTCAACTCCTGAGGAACGGTGGTCAAGCGCAGGCCATACACCGAAGCTGTTCCTGTTCTGCCTGTTCTAGTTTTCCCGCCTCAGTTGCTACTCAAGTCCGGAGTTCCAGTCCTGCTCTTCCTTAAATCCGGTTCCAGGGTGGTCTTGCCTGCCTCTGCCGCTCCTCAGCAGTGGTCCAAGGACTCACGAATTCCGGTTCTGCCTCGAGAACCCGACACCAAGGCACCACCCCTTCCACCCTTACCCTGCAACCAACAAACAATTTTATTTCCGCTGAGGTGCAAGAGAAATGGGATGTTGAACGAAACCAGTCTGATGTCTCAGGCCAATGGAAATGGAAAAAACCCCCGCACACTTAGCAGTCCCAGCCCCCCACCCTTTTGGAAGCTGTGCCCTCATTACACTCATGCGAGCCCTCCTCCCATTCCAAAGGAACCAATTTTTCTTTCTATGCAGCCATCGTTCATCTCTATGCAGCAAATATAAGGATAGCATTTGAAAGGTATATATCCAAGTAGGGAAAAGTAGCATATTATAAACCCCAGGAGAGACAGTGGCAGGGCCTGCCAACCCCTCATTGTCTCTGCTGCCCTGATCTTCAATGGGTCTACATTTAGAGAGTACAAAGCGGCTAAGTTAATGGGGATCTTAACCCCCAGATAAGTAAGGTGATCAGAAACCAATTTCAAAGGAAAATCTCCCTCCCACTGATCCTTCATTTCTAGCTGACTAGGCAGCGCTACAGATTTTTGCAAGTTAAGCCTAAATCCCGAATAAAACCCAAACTCATCTACTACAGACAGCAACCTTGGCAGCAAGACCTGTGGCGAGGTGAGAGTTAGCAAAATGTCGTCCGTGTAAGTCAGTACTTTCAACGGCTGTGATGGAAGATCCACTCCCATTATATCTGGATCTTTCATGATGGTACGCAATAGGGGTTCTAGATATAAAAGAAACAATAGTGGTGAAAGTGGACACCCCTGTCTGGTCCCTACCTGTACTTCGAAGGGGGGGAAAATCAGCGAGTTAATTAGCAATCTTGCAGAGGGGCCTGCGTAAAGGGCCTCAATTGCTTGATAGAACCATCCGTCCACCCTCACAAATTCCAGTACTTTAAACAGGTGTCGCGTGCTCGGGGGCCTTGGCAACTGTCAGGTCCTCAAGGCAGCACTGGGAATTGTGAGCCCTTGGGCCCCTGCCGCGGAGCGGCAGAGGCAGGCAAGACCGTCTTGGAACTGGACGTCCGGAAGGATCGGACCGGAACTCTGGACTGGAAGTAGGCAACTGAACCAGCAGAACAGGAACCGCTTCACCTGTACTTAGCCACCTTTCCACTAGAGTTGAGCTCTAGCGTGCGGGCGGCCGACAGGACTTGTAGGGCAAGGCCGGAACTGAAGATCCAGAGGACCCACCTCGGGTCTAGGAAACACAGGGGAACAATACTAGACTGCACTAAGCGCTGCACGCAGCCGCTAAGCCAGGCACACCAGACAGACTAGACAGACAAAAGCTTATCAGGAGCAGGGACTAGGGCAGACATGCAAGCAAGGAAGAAGGGGAGACTGGGAATGCCCCCTGGGCAAACCCACTAGCTAGGTCGAGGCAGGTAACAGGATAAATCCCCCAGAAGATACACGCTAGCTAGACAGATACAGGAACAAGATACATAAGCAGGGATCCGGATAAGCACACAGGATATACAAGCAAGGCACAAGGTAGACACACGGGACAGAAGGTAGCTAGGCAGAGCGGGAACCCGGATAACACTAGCTAGCCAAAACCAGGACTCAGGACGAACAAGCATGGACCAGGATGTGCACACAGGATATACAAGGTTCAGGATGTGCACACAGCATATACAAGCAGGGAGTAGGGCAGGCTGCAAACACAGACAGGGAAAACAGGGCTGAACAGCAGGCTCTAAACACAGACTAAAGGCAGAAGGATAGCAACCAGGATGTGCACACAGGATATACAAGGTTCAGGATGTGCACACAGAATATACAAGCAGGCTGCAAACACAGACTAAAGGCAGAAGGCTAGCAGCCCACGCAGAAGGGCAAGCAGCCCACAGGTACTGGGAACCGAAGGGCACTAGCCCACACAGAAAGGCAAGAAGCCCACAGGTACCAGACAGAAGGGCAAGAAGCCCACACTGAAGACAGGCTTAGAAGCAGCGCAGCAACACACTAACTAACCTGTCGGCCTCTGGGCATGACACCAGGCGAAGGCCCTGACTGCAAGCACAAGCCTTCCTTATAAAGGAACTTACTGATGAGTCACCACCAGCAGGACAGAAGCAGGAAGTTCCTTGCCTCCAAACAGAGGCTTGACACACAGAGGAAGTGAGCCCACAGGAAGGACAAGCAGGAGCCATCTTGGATACTGGCATAGAGGAGGAGGAGGCGGCAGCCATCTTGGAAGAGGCATAGCCCACACAGGTGAGGTCCAGTAAGGCAATCAGCACACAGAGCCAGAGAGAAACTAAGCCAGAGACAGACACAGAGACAAGCAGAAGCCAGCACAGCCACTGACTCCCAGAAACAGGGTAAGTCTGAGGGTGGTCACGGCCACAGACGTGACAACAGGTATCCCCAGTGTACTTTGTCGAACGCTTTTTAGTGTCCAAACTAACCAAAAGCAAGGGAGTTTCTGTTGTTTGGCATTGAGCTATGGATAGCAGTACTTTACGAACATTTAAAGTGGAATGCCTACCCTTTACAAAACCCACTTGGTGATCCCCCACCAGGTCTGGCAGATAAGATGCCAGCCGTACAGCCAGGGCCCGGGCCAGAATCTTAAGATCAACATTTAAAAGGGATATGGGCCTGTACGATGTTACCTGATCTTTTGGTTTCCCAGGCTTAGGGATCAATGTAATTAATGCTGTGTTTACCCCCTGGGGGAAGCAACCCCGATGCACCACTTCCTCGTAAAACTCAATTAGGTGACCACAAAATTCTGGCGGTAAAAGTTTGTAATATTCATTGGAGAGCCCATCAGGCCTGGTGCCGACCCCAGCGGGAGAGATTGAATCACTCCCCGCAGTTCTTGTACTGCGAGCGGTTGAGATAAACGTTCTTGGGCTAAAGGAGGCAATCTGGGAAGGCCTGCGTCCTCAAGATAATCTGTTATCGAAGGGCCGTCCCCATGCTCTTCCCTGGAAAATTTTTTTTTAAATAATCGTGAAAAATTTGAGAAATTCCCCTTTGGGGTGGCTATCTTTCCCACATTCTTGTCTACAATCTCAGGGATTAACTGCCGTGCCACACGATGTCTCACGATATTTGCTAGCAATTTACCTGATTTATTCCCAAACCTCTGAAAATTCAGTTTCTGGAACATTAGATGTCTTTTCGTTTTTTCATGTATTAGGGTATTCAGCGCTGCTAGCGTAGCAGACAAATTGTCCTGATTGTGTTGGGATGGATGACGAATACTTAAATATTTCGTCCTGCTATATTTCCTCTCTAGGCGTAATAGGCTTTTTCGCTTGCGCACAGGTGTACACAATAATCCCCCCTGCGAAACACAGCTTTTGATACTTCTCATAACGTGATGGGAGAGTTGCAAGAGCTTTCGTTCTCTGCTAGGTACTGATCCAATAACACATCTAGATGTTCCTTAAATGTAGTATCCTTATAAAGGTGCGCAGGGAATCTCCAAAAACGCCCCGTCCCCCCCGAACAACAAACGCCAGGTCCAACCAGACCATCGTATGATCTGTTACTTCTAGTGGGCTTGTTGTTGCCCCCCTTACTTTAAAGAACCAGGACTGGGATATCAACATATAGTCTATCCTGGACCATGTTTTATGTGCTTTGGAGAGGTGCATATAATCACGAGTGGTGGGACTGAGAAGTCGCCATACATCCAGAAGATTTAAGGACTGGCTCATATGTGGTAGGCCCTGCTTCACCCTTGTACATGCGCCAGGTCTACTGCCTGTCCTATCCATACCCGGGTCCATTACCTAGTTAAAGTCTCCCCCCCCCCCCCCCCATACCCAAGGAACCTCTGCATGCTTGTATCCTAACGCTATCAGTGCCTTAAAAAAACGTGGGGAGTAATCGTTTGGGCCATACACCGAGCATAAGTAAAAAGGTTGCCCATGAAGAGTAATGTGAATCACAGGATTCTTCCTTCTTTATCTTTATAGATCAATCTGGACTGACAAGGGAGGCCTTTCTTAATCAATATAGCCACCCCCCTGCGGCCATTTCCAGCGGATGAGTAAAAACATTCACCAGCCCATTGCCGACATAGTTTCCTGTGTTCCTCATTAGACAATTTAGTTTCCTGGAGACACACTATGTCCGCCTTATGGCACTTCAATTGTGTCAAAAGTTTTGTGCACTTCACTAGCAATGAGATCCCTGACATATTCCATGAGATAATACGCTGCACTGTACTAGTTACCAGGCACCCCCATACAGATATATATTACAGCTAATGAACCACACGGCCTCCCGGAGCCCAGCCCATCTCTAGGGGGCCTCTTCTTCTGCCACTGCAACAGGTTCCGTATCATCCAAGTCACACTGTTCTTGTGAGTCCAATTGAATATGTAGTTCCTCCGCCTTACTGTCTTTTTACTCATGTGCCCCCCCACACCCCTTCCCGCCCTCCCCCTGTCTCTCTGCCCCATCCTAGAGAACCCTTTGCCCCACCCCTCCTAACCTCTACCCTCCCCCTCACACCTCCCCTAACGCTCTCCCCCCATCCATCCCCCCTCCAGCACATGTATCCAAACCTCAAATTAATGGGCTGAAGTCACTATAGATGCATGAAGCCCCTCTGCCCTCCACAGACCACTTTATTATCCCCGATGTTACCCATTGCCAGAACACAGAATTATCGCCAAGCCTCCGCACTTTCCTTTTATAGACTCAGCACAATACTTCACAGTATAATCACTCTCTACTGACCGCACTGTCCACGTTACTGTGTCCGCCACTTTTCTCCAGGTCATTTACTAAGACCGTTGCATCAGTCACATTGTCAAAAACCTTCCACGTTCCTGCATGTTTAATCTTCAAAATCGCTGGGTAGAGAAGCATGAAGTTTACCTGAGTCTCATGCAGGCGACGGCAAAGTGGAGTGAATTGTTTCCTGTGCTCTTGCAGCTGAACTAAATAATCCTGAAAAATACGAATTAGGTGGCCTTCGAACTTAGTCTCATTCCTCTTCAAGCGATACCCTCATAGGATCTCCACTTTGTACAGATAGTTATGGATTTTCGTGGTGTAGAGCGGACATCTTGTTTTTTCCCCACGCGGTGCACTCTCTCCAGACACAGAGGCCCCGCGTGGTCCGAGGTGGCAGATTCAGACTTCAGCCAGCGTTCTACTACCGTACCCAGCACCGAATCGCTCACGGATTCTGGGAAACCAACAAGATGAAGATTTGCTCTGCGGGACCTGTTTTCGAGGTCATTTAATTTATTGGTAAGTGCATCAACTTTGCCGTGAGCTGTTTAATTTGGCAATTTACCGGTGATGAGGCGCCCTCGAGCTCTGACACCCTGCGCTCAAGTTCTCCAGTACGCTGCGTTGTTTCAGCCAGCAGCGTTTCAATATTGGAAAATTGGTTGGACAGGCAATCAAGTTTTGCCTCCATTGCCTTTTCTACAGCCATCGATAACTGTGCTAGTTGTTCTGGGGAAAATTTCTGCTCCTCCGACACCTTCCAGGCTTCCCCTCCATCTTCTCCCCCTTTGGTCTTTTCTTTCTCCCGCTTCGCTCCCTTGTCATTTTTTTCACGGGTGTCGCTATAAATTTGTCCATTGGTGCTAATGAGGCAAAAGTAGTCGAAATTAGTCACAATTCAGCAAATTGCACGGGTTTTTGATCCGTGGAGGGCTTCGGGGCCTCATAGAGCAGAGGACACATGTCCTACTCCCTCTACTGCATCACGTGACTCCTGAGGAAGTCATATTAAGAAGATTTTGTTGCAATCCTTTGTCTTCTTGTAGGATAAAGAGGCTTTTCTGAGACTGTATTTTAGGCTTTCTGATGTTAACTTTTTGGGTGGGAAAGTTCAGATATACCCCGATGTATCTAGATGGACTCAAGACAGAAGGAAGAAATTTTTGATATGTCAAGAAGCATTGGCCTTCAGGGCTAAATTTCAATTACTATATCCATGTAAATGTATTCCTAGATTAGAAAATGTGACATATGTTTTTTATGAACCTTCTAAACTGAGATTCGTTCTCGAATCTAAAAGAAGTGCTATACGTAATAGGTGATTGTCTGTTTCAACCTATAAAAGTAACAGAGGGCAAATAAAGTCTTACTCTGTTTCCTTGGATTACTGTTTCCTCATTGGACCAAATAAAGTCTTACTCTGTTTCCTTGGATTACTGTTTTCTCATTGGACCATCGATCCTGGTTTATTTAACCAGTATGTCCTTCATATTATGGTCTCATTTTTACAGTTTTTATATACAGTGAAACCTCGGTTTTCGTTGACTTTGGTTATCGTCTGTTTCGGTTTTTAACGATTATTTCTGCGAAAAATTTGTCTCGGTTTTCGTCGGTTGTCTCGGATTTCGTGCCCACGTGACTGCGCTGCGAAAACAAAGGACGACCCACACATTCTCCTGCTCAGTGTGGTGTTGTTTCTTATTAGCTCCACCATGGGACCCAAGAAAGTTTCCAGAGCCAGCAGCCCTTCGAAGAAGGCGGCCAGGAACACGATCGAGTTAAAGAAGGAAATCATTGAAAAATTTGAGAGCAGCATTAAGATTGCTGAAATCGGCCGCATGTAAGGAAAGTTGCCACCCATGATAAGTTCCATTGTGGCGAAAAAGGAAGCAATAAAGGAGGCTAATGTAGCGAAAGGCGTGAATGTGCTAACGAAACAGAGATCGCAAACAATTAAAGATGTCGAACAGTTATTATTAATTTGGATCAATCAAAAACAGTTAGATGGTGATTCTGTTTCGGAGGCCATCATATGTGAAAAGGCCAGACTGTTGTATGCCGATCTCATCAAGAAAATGCATTGGACAAGTGCTAGTGTACTTAGTGATTTTAAGGCCAGCAGAGGGTGGTTCGAAAAATTCAAGAGGCACACTGGCATACACAGTGTTACTAGGCATGGCAAAGGTGCAAGTTCATATGAGGAGGAAGAGACAGGCGAGAATGTGCCTTCTTCAGAGATTAAGGACATCTCCATGTGGAGTAAGGTACAGGGGTTTGTGGAGAAAAATCACTCAGACAAATCTGTTGCAGGCCGTGTCTGCAACTTGTTTAATGATAATGTCTTGCCCCATTTTAGGCAAATCTTAAAGAGGTGGCAGAAACAGACCTCTTTGGACAGCTTTCTTGTGCGACATGGGTCCACTGACTCTGAAGCTGGTCCTAGTGCCAAAAGACCAAGAAGGGAAGTGACCCCAGATAGTGCCTTGATACTGTAAATGCCATGTTAAATGTTAATATTAAACACTATATTTATTCTCTATAAAATATGTTTTGGCATGTATTTTGTAGTGTCTAGAATGAGTTAATTGGATTTACATTGACTCATATGGAAATATTTGCCTCGGTTTTTGTCGGTTTCGGATTTCGCCGATTGTTTTCGGACGGATTATCGACGAAAACCGAGGTTTCACTGTATCATATATCTCTGTTATTTGAATTTCAGTGCTGTTAAATGTGTATATCTTTTATCCTACTTCATGGTAGTCCTATTATTAGGTCTCAATTTGCTGCTTTCAAGTTTTCCTCTTTCATTTTATCTATGTTTTTACTTGTTCATTTTACTATTGTTATTCTGTTAACAAAATTTCAAGTTTGATGTTAAACTGTACCCACTGTACACCTCCTTGGGTGAAGCTCTTCATAAAGGCGGTTAATAAATCCCAATCAATAAATAAATTTGATATGATATCAGTACAATACACACATCCATGTTTTGGGCATATGAAAGTTCATATTCAAATAATTTGTCCGGGTAACATTAGGAGCTGCCTGGACAAATAAATATATATTGATTGTTTGATTTTTTTTTTGCTTTTCTTCCACTGACTGTATCAATTTTGGCTGGGTAAGCAAAGGCAGCGCTTGGGACATGCCAAAGGCATGATTGGTTTGAATCGTTTAACTTAAAAATAGCAAGGCTAAATATTTCTGATTAAGTTTGTATGAATAACTTTAACCAGTTATATTTAAGCAAAGGGATTTTACTCGTTAAATCCACTGATTATTTGTTTAATATTAGGCAAATAACCTGATCTGCATAAACTTTAACAAGTCACTGGCCCACTGGATGTCTGCCCTATGATAACAGACATGAGACAAGGAGTGACTTATAGTACCATAACATCTGCTAACCTCATTTTTCTGTCTTTCATGACCAGAAACATGTTTCTAAATCTAGACAAATGGCCTACACATTTTGGCCTTCAGCATACTGTGGCTAGTTACATCTCTCTTTTTTAGATATTTTCCAGTTGAAATTTCAGTAAACCCCTTTGCCTCCTTTGGGTTATATGTTTGGAATTTCTAAAGTATGAGGTATGTTACTAGATGGGGTAGGTAGACACCAACAGCATACTGAGATACCTGAAAACTAACTGGGTCAGTACATTATGATGCAAGTACTACTACCAATGAGTCTGTGGACTGAAATGTCAGTCAAGAGACAGGGTATTATATTTCTTAAAATGGAGGCAATTTTCTGCACAGATATTGAAACCAGAACTGAATCTGGATCCTAGCACTGAATATTTGTGTTTTAACTGGCATTAAAAAAATCTGTCATCTACCTTCGGGCTCCAATTCTTTCAACTGGTGTTTGAGCTGTTCTTTTTATGAATATACCACTCACCAGATATTCGCTATAAATAATTATTGATAGCTTCTTTTTAATTAATTTTTTTTTATATACAGTATGCAGTGCTCAGTATTGCTAGTGTGCTTATATACCATAATATAGCGTACCAGCTCAACTGCCCTCCAACATCATAGCACTGTGCCTGCCTTCCTGCCTTCTTTTTGAGTATGTCGCTTTTCTCTCAATGTAAAAGCAGTGATTCTTAAAGCAAGATTTAAAGTACTTACTGTAGCTTCAGGCAGCCGCCTGAAGTACTCAGTGCCCGGGCCAGTTGAGCTGACGCTGATCAATTATCACCTCAGTGCTTATGTGTTCTCAATTTGTATCCTAAAACCACTTTCCCTTCGCTGTTCCCATAAAGATACAGCACGTCACAATCCTGTGATATCATCTTTAGCATATCTATGCATGTTGCTACTCCCCTACATTCGTGTTCAAGTATGTATTTCTTACAAAAGTATTTAAATGTTCTATTTGCGGTCTTACCAGGGGGGAAGTCGTTTCATGTTTCTCCCTGCTCTCCCGAACTCAGGCACATGCGCTAAGTGTCTCCTTTTAAACTCTGCATCTACCCATTAGTGTTGACGTCAGCCCTTGTTACTTAATTATACCCTGCTGTCAGCCATTCTATTTTTTTATTAAGACAAGTAAGCTGAACTGTATTCTATCTGTATATGTATCTTTGTTCAATTTGAGTTAACAATGCTGAGATGTCTCCACCCCCATCGTAGTGTTGCCTGAGTCAATACTACACAGTGGAGGAGTGGCCTAGTGGTTAGGGTGGTGGACTTTGGTCCTGGGGAACTGAGGAACTGAGTTCAATTCCCACTTCAGGCACACGCAGCTCCTTGTGACTCTGGGCAAGTCACTTAACCCTCCATTGCCCCACCGCATTGAGCCTGCCATGAGTGGGAAAGCGCGGGGTACAAATGTAACAAAAAAAAAATGTCCTAACTTGATCCAGTGCGCTACAAGCAGCGTGTCTAATTTCTTTAAATGTAAGTTACTGAGATGTTCTCCCACTCGCTGTTTGATCTTGCGCTTGGTTTGCCCAATGTACCACTTTTTACACGGGCATTGTATGGCATATACCACTTGCGTAGAATTGCAATTGGTGCTATGTCTCAAATAATATCTACTGCCTGTGACTGGATTGATCACATATTTAGTTTCCATAAAATTAGTGCAATAACTGCACTTCATGCAGTGTGTATGACCCACCTCTATTCCGTGATGATCTATTTTGGACTCTGTGTCTCTAAATACCGACAGAATCTCTCCCATATTTCTGACTCTTCTAAATGCAATCTGTGGTTTATCTTTAAACTGTGAATGAAGCTGTAGAATGGGCCAGTGTCTGTGGAGTATGCTGATGATTTTGGTGTCCCTTGATGAACAGGGTAGTACACATTGCAGGACTTTGCCCGTCCTGTGTTCCATGGTTCGAGGTGTCAGTAACCATTGTCTCTGTGCATTCTGTGCTCTCTTCCTGGCTTGCCTGATTACTTTTTGTGGATATCCACGCTGCTTGAATCTATTGGACATCTGATGGGTATATTGTTTAAATGAATCTTCTTCGCTGCATAAGCATTTAATTCTGAGGAATTGTCCCATGGGTATTCCATTTTTTAATGGGAGAGGATGACAACTGTTGTAATGTAAAGTAGTGTTCCTATCTGTGGGTTTTCTGAATAATGACGTGACTACCTTGTTTTGATTGAATGCAATATGTATGTCCAGAAAATCCACACTCTGAGACCCAATACTAGATGTAAAACTGATGTTAGGATCACATTGATTTATATATTGCAAAAACTCCTCCAACTCTGTTAACGTACCACACCAGACTAATAGGATATCATCAATAAATCTTCGCCATAACTTGATTTGAGCTGTGTATCTGGAAGAATAAATATGTCTGTTTTCAAATTGTGCCATGTATAAGCAGGCTAACGTGGGGGCTACTGTGGCCCCCATGGCAGCCCCTTTTGTCTGCAGATAGAACGACCCCCTCAAAACTGAAGTAATTCCTTCGCAGGACCAACTGTCCTATATCCACCAAGAACTGTTTTTTATCTACTGAGATTTCCAATTCATGAATGTAATGTTCCAAGATAGTTATGGCAGCTGCCTGTGGGATATTGGTATAAAGGGCTTGCATATCCAGCGTCACCCATATATACCGCGTGTCTGGTTGGAATTGTATCGTAGACAATATCTGCATTACATGAGTGGAATTCTTGATGTTTGAAGGTGTTTTGTGCAGACTGGGTTACAAAAAATGATCCAGATATTGTGAAAGTGGTTCATATAATGACTGTCTTCCCGACACTATGGGTCTGCCCGGGGGGGGGGGGGGGGGGGGGGGTCATGTAATGACTTATGTACTTTTGGGATAAAGTATATCCACGGGACCATCGGATGGGGTCTATAAAGGTATTTAAATTCCCTTAGTGTGATGATCCCTTTTTGATTTGCTGAAATCAAAGAACTAGGAAGTTCCTGCTGATATTCCTCTGTTGGATCTGCCAGCAGAGTTCTGTACAACACTGTGTTGGACAGTTGGCGCAGGGCTTCCCTTCTATATTGTTGTTTACACTAATGGGTAGATGCAGAGTTTAAAAGGAGACACTTAGCGCATGCACCTGAGTTCGGGAGAGCAGGGAGAAACATGAAACGACTTCCCCCCTAGTAAGACCGCAAATAGAACATTTAAATACTTTTGTAAGAAATACTTGAACACAAATTAATGTAGGGGAGTAGCAACATGCATAGATATGCTAAAGATGATATCACAGGATTGTGACGTGCTGTATCTTTATGGGAACAGCGAAGGGAAAGTGGTTTTAGGATGCGAATTGAGAACAAAATAGGGCCAGACTACAAAGACGCACACAAACTTTACCAACTTGTGAATAAATTACTAGACACCACACTGGTGACCACAACCAGCACAGACACCCCATCAGCAGACAACCTTGCCAAATACTTTAATGAGAAAATTATAAAACTACGATCCACGCTACCACTCAATACCACCAAATACGAAAAATTCATCGACTGCCTGGACCCAACAACCGATGAATACCCAGCAGATCAAACCCGGTCAAACTTCAATCTTCTAACCGAAGAAACCATCACTCAAGCAGTCAACAAATTCGCCAAATCCCACTGCAAACTGGATATATGTCCCAACAACCTAATAAAATTTGCCCCCCCAACGCTTCATAACAGACCTCACATCACACCTGAACTACATGCTACAACATGGACATTTCCCCAACGACAAAAGAAATATACTACTTACCCCTATACCCAAAGATTTAAAGAAAAAAACAAATGACGTAACTAACTACCGCCCAGTAGCATCCATCCCTCTGGCAGTCAAATTAATGGAAAGTATGGCAACCAAACAACTCACCGACTACCTAAACAAATTCACAATACTACACGAATCACCAAATTCAAACAAATAACTGCAACCGGCAATAATGTACTGCTACTACAATTTGACATGTCCAGTGCTTTTGATATGGTCAGCCACCAAATACTTTCGAATATCCTAGAGTACTTTGGGATTGGAGGAAATGTACTCAGATGGTTTAATGGCTTTCTAACCGCAAGAACATATCAAATGATATCAAATTCAAAAACGTCACCACCATGGAAACCTGAATGTGGAGTACCCCAAGGATCACTGCTCTCAGCAACCCTCTTCAACTTAATGATGACACCTTTAGCCAAATTGCTATCCAACCAAGGACTCAACCCGTACATCTATGCAGACGATGTCACGATCTATATCCCATTCGAACACGATTTAAACAAAATCACAAATGAAATTAAACTTAGCCTCCAAATAATGAATTCATGGGCGGATGCATTCCAACTAAAGCTAAATGCAGAAAAGACACAATGTCTTATTCTATCCTCACAATATAACACAAACAAACCCACCACCTTAAACACCCCAGAATACACCCTTCCCATCTCAGACAGCCTGAAAATTCTTGGAGTCACAATTGACCGAAATCTCACACTTGAAAGTCACGCGAAAAATACAGCTAAGAAAATGTTCCACTCAATGTGGAAACTCAAAAGAATCAAACCTTTCTTCCCAAGGGAAATATTCTGTAGCCTTGTACAATCAATGGTGCTAAGCCACCTAGATTACTGCAATGCCATTTATGCCGGATGCAAAGAATCAATCATTGAGAAACTTCAAACTGCCCAAAACACAGCAGCCAGACTCATATTTGGAAAATCAAAATACGATAGCACCAAACCACTAAGAGAAAAATTACACTGGCTCCAACTAAAAGAACGAATTGCGTTCAAAGTTTGCACCCTGGTCCACAAAATCGTTCACGGTGAAGCCCCGATCTATATGACAGACCTCATAGACCTGCCAACTAGGAACACAAAAAGATCAGCACGCACATTCCTGAATCTCCACTACCCCAGCTGCAAAGGTCTTAAATATAAATCCACATACGCATCCAGCTTCTTCTACATAGGCATGCAACTATGGAATGCACTACCAAAGGCCATAAAAACAATGCAAGACCTAACTATCTTCCGAAAACTACTGAAAACTGACCTACTCAAGAAGGCATACCACAATGATGCATCCTAAATACCAAACAACTAGACTCTACATGAACTAGACAAAACCGAACTCTGTATACTTGACTGATAACCTCGCTGTTATTAGTGAAAGTTACGCAATACGAACTATCACTTTATCTCCTATGTCAGGAATGTACTTTCCACTGTTGACTTTCTAACTTATGTTTAATGTACTCTATCACTAAGAAATTTCTATACAATTCCACATTGTATTCTGCTTTACTATGCACCTTAAAGCAATACCATGTGTAATTCTCTACCCGGAAATGGCAATCGCCATTACGGCATAATGTAAGCCACATTGAGCCTGCAAACTGGTGGGAAAATGTGGGATACAAATGCTACAAATAATAATAATAACAACAACACATAAGCACGGAGGTGATAATTGATCAGCGTCAGCTCAACTGGCCCGGGCACTGAGTACGCCTGAAGCTAAGTACTTTAAATCTTGCTTTAAGAATCACTGCTTTTACACTGAGAGAAAAGCGACATACTCAAAAAGAAGGCAGGAAGGCAGGCACAGTGCTATGATGTTAGAGGGCAGTTGTGCTGGTACGCTATATTATGGTATATAAGCACACTAGCAATACTGAGCACTGCATATTGAAGAAATATGTTAGCCTTGCTAGCTCTTGCTCTCAGTAAAATACAGGCCAATGGCTCATAATAAGAGCTAGGCTTATTAAAATCAAAATCACCTCTGATACAAAAGAGAGCTAGGCCTGTAAGAATCAGAGGTTACCTTTGACACAGTTACATTTCACTGTAGCAAGTGCTGAGCTGGCAAGGGGGGGGGGGGGCATTTGCTCTGGGACTGGCACCTGTGAGAAGTTATGAGCAAAGCTGTTAGGGCTAATGTACGTCATTAGAAGGTCGGATGCAAGGGGGGTACGCACACCAAGGGGAGAGGGTAGAGCGGAAGAGGGCAACTGAGATCATCTCACAGATGGGCTCTCAAGAGATTTTGTTTATACTTAGGGCTTGAGAACATGTGAAGTCATTTTAATTAAACTGATAAGAGCTAGGAGCCCTGTTGAGACAGCTGAGTTCATTGGAACCAATGAAGCCAAAATAGTATAAAAATGGGAGTCAGAAGGGTATTAGAATCAGAAGACTCCAGAAGGCTAGAGAGAGAGAGTACGTACCATGATATGCAGTTCCATTATGTGAATGCCTGACTTGCCTGTACTGCTATTGGTAAGATTATAATAAACTATCTTATTATATCTATTGAATACTGGGTTCCTTTCTAATTACAGACCTAGCTACAGCCTGGTCTATGCAGACCTGCCATGCGCAGATACAGGATTGGGGTAATTAAGCATCTAGAGGGGATTTGCAGTTCTCTCTAGCATAGTACAGAGAGCCCATGGCTTCCGCTGCCCAAATGGGTGAGGCAGACCTAATTATATACAATATATAAAAAAAATAATTAAAATGAAGCTATAAATAATTATTTATAGTGAATATCTGGTGAGAATGGTATATTAATTAAAAAATCAGTGTCAGCCACAGCGACTGAATGTTGACATGTCGATTTAAGATTGCCATTGAAAACACTTGGCATTTGTCCTTTTCTGGTTAGTAAGAAAAAATAGTGCCATAACATTCTATTTGCTTTCCTAGCCGCAGCAGCACATTGAGCAGAAGTTTTCAACGTATCATCAACGATGACACCTACATCCCTTTCTCGGTCCGTGACTCCCAACGCTGAACATTGCATGACGTAGTTATAGTTTGGGTTCCTCTTTCCCACATGCATCACTTTGCACTAGTTCACATTAAACGTCATCTGCCATTTAGACGCCCAGTCTCCCAAGGTCCTCTTGTAGTTTTTGAATTGATTTGCACTTTTCTGACCACTGACAAGTCAGTTATGACCCATGAACTGCATAGCTAAAAGGCTCAAACTTAAAATGCCTGAAAGCTGCATCTTTCTGTGCTCTCTGTACTTTCTGCTGAAAACTGTAAATTCGAGGTCATGCTGATACAGCGAGGAGCACTCTTCCCCTCCCTGACAGAGTTGACTGACTATCACAAGGACACAAAGAATGAACAGTTTGAAAGTGAAGATGTGTTGAGATTTCTAGACAAAACAATGATAAGACTGGGTCTTGAAAAGATTCCTGTAGCAAGTGGCGACTACAATCTCCTGTAAAAGAAACCTTGGACTTGTTATAAGATGCTGTGTTCCATAAACATTTAGATATTGTGTTCTGTATTCCATAACATTCAGATAGTGTTTTCCATTTTATGTAAACAATAAAGTAAGACAGAAAAATTTATTTATTTATTGCACTTGTATCCCACATTTTCCCACCTATTTGCAGGCTCAATGTGGCTTACAAATTAGCTGATGTAACACAGAAATTAGCTGAAATTGCAAACTGCATGATTTCCGGGAACTGATGACCAATGCATTGTACAAAGGGTATATAAGTCACTGCTGTAGTGTATTTAGTCAGAGGCTGAGAGATGATCAGCAGTGTGTAACTCTTTACAGCGGTGGTCTCTCTCTCCCTACTTCTCATAACAAATTGATATTTGTTATTGCCGGATTGCTTTGCTATCTAAATTGGTAAGGAATAAAGATTTTCTTCAGTAGAAGAAACATAGCCTCTGTCTTTTCTGTCACCCCATATCTTGGGGGTGGCTGGTCCACTGTATCTTGGGGTGGGTGTAAGGAGGCAGAAAACCCTATTGGTGTATTTCTTATGGTAAGTAGAAAGATCAGAAAAAGAATTACCACATATTATAGCCTGAGACTGGGTGGTTAGCAGAGGAGACCATACAATCCCAGACTCCACTATAAACATTTTTCACAATCTTCCCGTGATTTGACTACTTTGAATACATTTGTGTCATCGGCAAATTTGATTTACCCCCATCTTTAGGTCATTTATGAATATGTTAAAAGCAGAGGTCCCAGCACCGATCCCTGAGAGACCCTGCTAATTACCCTTCTCCATTGAAAATATTGACCTTTTAATCCTACTCTCTGTTTCCTTTCAACCAGTTTTTAATCCACAGTAAGACACTACCTCTGATCCCATGTCCCTCTAATTTCCTCTGTAGTCTTTCATAAGGGACCTTATCAAATGCCTTCTGAAAATCTAGATACACAAAATATCAACCGGCTCACCTTTGTCCACGTTTGTTTACCCCTTCAAAGAAATGCAGCATATTGGTGAGGCAAGACTTCCCTTCACTAAATCCATGCTGACTTTGTCCCATTAGTCCATGCTGTTTCCTGTTCTGTGACCTGGTATTGGGACGATAACCTCTCTGTCTCCTGTTCCATCTGCGCCCATGTCCTGTTCTTTGATTATCTTGTTGTTTTTCTACAAAAAATCTTCACTATCACTATTAATAGAAGAGCTAGAGGAGGAAGATGAGTTTGTATTTTTCTTATAGGATTTTTTTTTCTTTTGATCATTGTCAGATTCATACATCAAACGATATACTCTATTGTAGTATAATTTTTCATCCCATTCAATTTTTTTCATTGTCTTTTTTTTTTAACAAACCTTTATTGCAGTAAAAAGCAGTAACAATATGCAAAAGATAACAGATTGTATTACCAGATCAAACCCCAGGACATTAGGGCACCCATACTGCCTAATACACACTCTTCTTTCCAATGTCTGTATAGGTGCAACCGCCTGTCGAAGGAAGTCACCCGACAGTGGCATAAAGCCATCAGACGATACATGGTATACCACTGGTACAGATTTACACTACCTTTTCAAGACTAGGGACCTGGGTAATTTTCCACCACCACTGTCGCTGCTGTCATGCCTACTCTCAACAACAAATTTGCACTCTCTCAGATTTGGGGCACTGGTGCGTTCAAGACAGCCAGCTCCATACATCCTGAATACTTGTTGCCAAAAAGCTTTCACTAGGGAGCATTCTCACCACACATGACTATATGTACCCTGCAACCCACTTCTATGCCAACACTGATCTGTGGAGCAAAGCCCCATAGCTCTAAGCTGCACTGGTGTACAATACCACCTCAGCATTACCTCATAGCCATTTCCCACAATTACCATGGAGGTACCCAGCTTGCCCATATATTCCCACAATACCTCCCACTCTTCTACACCCAAGTTCCTCCCCAGGTCAGTCTCCCATTGTCTCATATACTTATGTTGTCCCACTCCTTTACAGTTCAGACATTGGTAAATCTGAGAGAGTGCCCCTTCTTGTACCACTGATCCCAACAGTATTTCAAAAGGTCCCTTGCCTCGCCGTAAATACTCTACCACTCGAGGCCCAGCAAGATAATGCTTAACTTGGAGACAGGGGAATAAACCCCTGGGTTGTAGCTGATGGCGCGTTTGCAGCTCTCCAAAAGACCGCACTGTCCCCATCAAAAAACTGTCCCACACATACCAGACCTTGTCTTTCCCATCTTTTAAATAATACCTGATCCCTCCCTGGGACGAATTTAATATTCTAGAGGAGCGGAATGTACCAAGAATAAACCCGACCCTCCAAAAGCTTCCCTCGTTCCGCCCGCCAAATTTTCATCATAAGCTCCCGAAAAGGTCCTCCCCTTCCTTCTCTCAGTCTGCTTCCCAGTGGCAGCCAAGCAGATGCAATAGGGGTATTCTCAATGGAGAAAGGTAGATAGTGGGGTTCCCCAGGGGTCTGTGCTGGGACCACTGCTTTTTAACATATTTATAAATGATCTAGAGATGGGAGTAACTAGTGAGGTAATTAAATCTGCTGACGATACAAAGTTATTCAAAGTTGTTAAATCGTGAGAGGATTGTAAAAAATAACAAGAGGACCTTACGAGACTGGGTGTCTAAATGGCAGATGACGTTTAATGTGAATAAGTGCAAAGTGATGTATGTGAGAAAGAGGAACCCGAACTATAGCTACATAATGCAAGGTTCCACGTTAGGAATCACCGACCAAGGAAGGGATCTCGGCGTCGTTGTCGATGATACATTGAAATGCTCTGCTCAGTGTGGTGTGGTGGCTAAGAAAGCAAATAAAATGTTAGGTATTATTAGGAAAGGAATGGAAAACAAAAGTGAGAACGTTAAAACGCATTTGTATCGGTCCGTGATGTGACCACACCTTGAATATTGTGTTCAATTCTGGTCACTACATCTCAAAAAGATATAGTGGAATTAGAAAAGGTACAGAGGAGGACAATGAAAATGATAAAGGCGATGGAACGACTTCCCAATGAGGAAAAGCTGAAGCGTCTAGGGCTCTTCAGCTTGGAGAACAGACGGCTGAGGGGAGATATGATTTAGGTCTATAAAATAATGAGTGGAGTGGAGTGGAATGGGTAGGACTAGAGGGCATGCGATGAAGCTACAAAGTAGTAAATATAATACAAATAAGAGAAAATGTTTCTTCACTCAACGTGTAATTAAACTCTGGAATTCGTTGCCAAAGATGTGGTAAAGGTGGTTAGCTTAGCGGGGTTTTAAAAGGGTCTGGACGGCTTTCTAAAGGAAAAGTCCATAGACCATTATTAAATTGACTTTGGAATAGCCACTGCTTATTTCTGGGATAAGCATCATAAAATGTATTGAGCTTTTCTGGGATCTGTCTAGACCCAGACCCTGCCATTCATCCAGCAGACAGAACCTGGACCAACTTCGAGACACTATCAGAGGATATCATCTCCCAAATGCTCAAAAGATTTGCCAAATCTCATTGCAAACTAGACATATGTCTAAACAACCTTATGACATCTGCTCCTCAACAATTTATAACAGTCATAATGAAACACTTGAATTATATGTTACAAAATGGACTCTTCGTGAAAGTGAAAGGAAACATTCTTCTCACCCCCTTACCCAAAGACGCAAAGAAAAGTGCCAGCGAATTAACTAACTACAGGCCAGTAGCATCTATCCCCTTAATAACCAAACTAACGGAAGGACTGGTGACCAAACAACTCACAAACTATTTAAATAAATTCTCAATACTCCACGACTCCCAGTCAGGATTTCGGTCTAGACACAGTACTGAAACAGTACTAGTTACTCTCATGACTAAATTCAAACAAATGATTGCAACTGGAAAGAACATACTACTGCTACAATTTGACATGTCAAGCGCCTTCGACATGGTTGATCATGGAATACTACTACATATCCTTGAGTACTTCGGAATCGGAGGCAACATACTCAACTGGTTCAAGGGATTCCTAACCACACGATCATACCAAGTGACATCTAACTCGAACACTTCAGCCACATGGGTACCTGAATGCGGAGTACCACAGGGATCCCCCCTCTCACCGACCCTATTCAACTTAATGATGATACCCTTGGCCAAACTACTATCAGACCAAAAGATCAACCCATACATATACACAGACGACGCAACGATCTACATCCCATTTAAACAAGATCTAAAGGAAATTTCCAATGAAATTAACCAAAGTCTCCAGATCATGAATTCATGGGCGGATGCATTTAGGCTGAAGCTTAATGCAGAAAAAACCCACTGCCTTATTCTCACCTCTCAACATAACAAGAACAAGTTCACCGCCATTAACACACCAAATCTGAACCTTCCAATTTCGGACACCCTAAAAATTCTTGGAGTTACCATCGACCGACATCTAACACTCGAGACTCACGCAAAAAACACAAGAAGATGTTCCACTCAATGTGGAAATTAAAAAGAGTAAGACCTTTTTTCCCAAGAACTGTTTTCCGTAACCTGGTACAATCAATGGTGCTCAGTCATCTAGATTACTGTAACGCACTATACGCCAGCTGTAAAGAGCAAATAATCAAGAAACTTCAGACAGCCCAGAACACTGCAGCTAGACTCATATTCGGCAAAACAAAATATGAAAGTGCTAAGCCCCTACGAGAAAAATTACACCTGGCTCCCACTTAAAGAACGCATCACGTTCAAAATATGCTCCCTAGTTCACAAAATCATTCACGGAGATGCACCAGCCTACATGTCAGACCTGATAGACTTACCATCCAGGAATGCCAAAAGATCATCCCGCACATTCCTTGATCTACACTTCCCTAACTGCAAAGGTCTAAAAAAAAAAAAACTAATGCACGCATCAAACTTCACCTATTTGAGCACACAGTTGTGGAACACACTGCCGCGCAACATAAAAACGATTAATGAACACACTTCCGCAAACTACTGAAGACCCATCTCTTTAACAAGGCATACCACATAGATCAACCAATATGAATATACACAACTCCTCCACATATATTCAGAACTGTCTTATAATATCTGCTTGTTTTACTACTACTATGCTCTATCTTCATCATGTTGCCCAAGATCCTTCTGTAATACTAAATGTCTATTTTCTAATGTATTTCCATTACATATGATGTATTGTATGAGCCTGCAAAGAGGTGGGAAAATGTGGGATACAAATGCAATAAATAATAATAATATAATAATAATCTTGCCAGATATTTGTGTCCTGGATTGGCTACTGTTGGAAACAGGATACTGGGCTTGATGGACCTTTGGTCTGTCCCAGTGTGGCAATACTTATGTACTTATGAGCTTGCTGAGGCTGGATAGAAGGAGCGTACTTATGTCTCGGAGCAGTAGGGACCCCTTTTCAACTCGCTCAAAAACCTCCTAGATGAAGAGGAAGGTGCAAAAGACATCTGGCGGGAGAGAGTGTCAGTGGTGTCACTGTGTTTTCTGATGAGGTTAGAGACGTCCTCCACCTTGTCTCCAAAAAGGTTGTCTCCCCATACATGGAATCCATCAACCTTTGCTGGACCACAGGGTCCAAGTCAGAGAGACACAGCAATGAGAGTCAGCACATCACTATAATCTGGGCAGACCGCCTGGATACCACATCAAAGGTACCATAGGTGCCTACACGCCTTCTGTATCTTGATCAACTGGCAAAGAGATTCAGTCTGCTCCTTGTAATGGAAGAGAATTTTACAGATTGTTTTTCAACTGTGCCTTGCCCGACAAGTGCACTCAGGGTCTGTATTTTTGATTGCAAGTAATTCTGTTTAAAAATGATTGTTTAACTTTGATTGTGTGAAAATAAGTTGGAATGTAGAAGATAAGACACAGCTCTAATTAATTTGGTATGTGAAGGGAGAGGTGGAACCTGTTTCGAGTTCAGACTGGCCACCTGGACTGAGAAACATATGACCACATTCCCACAGTATGGCTTGTTTACCTAAACAGAGAAATTCTCAAGCATTCTGTAATTTTCCTTACCTCTGAACATGAGTTCTAAGCTTAATAAAAAAGGGGGGGCCTTTTGGAGGCTTAGCCTAGTGGTTAGTGCAGTGGACTTTGATCCTGGGGAACTGGGTTCGATTCCCACTGCAGCTCCTTGTGACTGTGGGCAAGTCACTTAACCCTCCATTGCCCCAGGTAGAAAATAAGTACCTGTATATAAGTAAACTGCTTTGAATGCAGTTGCAAAATACCACAGAAAGGCGGAATATCAAGTCCCATTTCCCTTTACAGTGACGCTGGAACCTCATCTATGGGTGGACGCATTGCATAGAACCAGACTCCTGGTCAAACTCCGGCTTCACTGAAAAAGGGTCTTCTCTCAGCTGATGTAAAAAGCCTGAATGTAGAGATTAAGGACCAGTAATGGATATATGTATATTATAGTGTACTAGTACAAAAGGCCCGTTTCTGTATGAAATGAAACGGCTGCTAGCAAGGTTATCCCCCACCCTCCCTCGCTCTCTCCCTTTGTCCCCTCCGAGTCCCACAGCCCCCTTTCCTCCCCTCCGATTTCTAGGCCGTCCTCCCTCCCCTCTCCCACTCCCCTGCAACTCACCACTTTGTCCATAAGTTTCCAGGTCTTCTCTACGGGCCTGATTGGGAGTGCTTTTTTTTTTTTTTTTTTTTACAGGTGGTGCATTCCCCCTCCCTCCCCTCTGAGTTCCAGGCCCCCCTCTCTCTCTCCTCTGAGTTCCAGGCCCCCCTCTCTCTCTCCTCTGAGATCCAGGCCCCTCTCTCTCTCTCCTCTGAGATCCAGGCCCCTCTCTCTCTCTCTCCTCTGAGATCCAGGCCCCTCTCTCTCTCTCTCCTCTGAGTTCCAGGCCCCTCTCTGTCTCTCTCTCCCGCTGAGTTCGAGACCCCCCCTCCGAGTTCCTGACCCTGGACCCCCCTGCCGCAACCCTCTCTGGAACCCCCCTTCCCGCCTTCAACCCTCCCCCGCCGCCGTTGCGTATCTCTGCTGGCGGGGGACCCCAACCCCCGCCATCCGAAGTCCTCTTCTCGGCTGCGCAGCGTTGACGAATGATCTGATCAAGTTTGAATCTGTTTTTCTGTGCGGACGTCTGACATCCTGCACGTACAACGTACAGGATGAGAGACGCAAGCACAGAAACTTGATCAGATCATTCAGCAAGCAACGCTGCACAGCCGAGAAGAGGACTTCGGCTGGCGGGGGTTGGGGTCCCCCACCAGCACAGGTACGCGAGATGGCGGCGGGGGAGGGTTGGCGGCGGGAAGGGGGGGTTGAGAGGGTCAAGGCAGGGTGGAGGCTGAGCTGACAGCGAAGAGAAGGGAAGGCAGCTGACTCGCTGTGTGGACATCATACTGGGAAGGTGACGTCAGCCTGGCTTCGGAGCCTAGTAGACCAAATCAGCCACGAACATAGGAGCAAGACAGAGCGTTGGAGGTGAGAATTATTATGTAGGATTATTGCTTCTTTTCCTGGTCTAAAAACTCCTAGTATTGCTTGGATGTAGGGACCAGTGATGTAATAATTGTTTATAGATATTGTTTCTTTTCAGTTAAATAGCTAACCATTGTATGTATATCATTGTGTATCTTAGATCTTAGAACCTCTAATAAAAAAATTTTCATTTACCTAATACAAATCCAAAAGAATCCAAGGTAATTACCGAGTAGTCTGTGTCAGTAAAGCAGGTTGTAAAACCAGGGCAGGACACTCCTGTGGGAGAGAATCCGCCAAATCAGACATACTATGCAGAAAGTTCCGCAAGTATAGGTTCGTGTAGAGCTGGTAAGACTAAATACAGGAGATAAGCACAGAGGCCTGATAAATTTTCCTGGGGGCACCAAAGCATAGTACCTAGAACTCCTGGCTCTTTTAAGCATGGATTCCACCACCAAGGAATGATGAGGCAACTGAGGCATGTCAAACCCTGGGGAACTCTGAATCTAATACATCGTATCTATTTTCTTGGGCAGGACTGCAACCGACAGAGGGAATTCCAAGTTCTTCACCTGAACATCTTTCAGGATCCAGTAAGGGGAACCCATCACAGACTCTCTAGGAGGAGATTCATAGTCTAGGACCTTGAATATCTCAGCCCTGGGTTCATCCTTCGTCTCCAAACGAATAGGAATATCATCCACCATTTCCCGTACAAAACCTGGGAAGGAAAGGCACTCAGGTGGAGACTTCCTCCTTTCTTCTGGAGGGGAGGAATCAGACAGAATACCAAAAGACTCCTCCGAGATGCACCGTGGATCCTCAGACTCCCAAGAGCACTCCTTATCGATGTCAGCAAAAAACTCCTCAAGGGAGGGCCGAGACTGAGCCTGCCTCAAAACAGAAGAGCCATGTCCTCGAGAAGGGTGTTGAGGTGTTGGTTTCGTCTTTGACTCCAGTGAAGCTTCACCATCGACATTGGAGACCTTACTTCAGGCTGAGGGCTTTGCAGGGTAGCAGCAAGAGGCATGGGTGGTGAAAGCACCTCAGATATCGATATACACACTGGACCAGAAAAGAAAAGAGAGGTGGAGGCACAGCACTAATCTATCGGTCCCACTTTACCACTGAAACCACTGCCGAATCCATAACACCTCAACTTGAAATTGCCTCAATCAGAATCCACAACAAAACCCTACGCGATCATTTGAATTGTGTCTTGTTTTACAGACCTCCAGGTATTTGAACGAAGGTCAGACCAACTTCATGGACTTCATTTCAAACACATGTGTAACCAACTCCAATACACTAGTACTAGGAGACATCAATCTTCACTTAGAAGACCTGAACTCTATCAACGCATGAGAATGTAAAGAATTTCTCCGTTTATGCGATCTCAAATTGCCACAAATGCAAGCAGCCCACGTCAAAGGGCACACACTTGATCTCATTTCACACAAATTCTCAACAGACCAGAACCTAACAATAACAAATACGAAATGGACAGAGACACCCTGGACTGACCACTACAAACTAAACTTATCCCTACATTGGCGGAAGAAGGGTATACAACGAATACTAGAACACGCATCCTACAGCACAAGAGGTCAAGTAGACACGAAAACATTCTGGCAACTAACATACAATAACGAATGGGCTACACAAACAGACTCCATATACTACCTCATAGAATGGGACAAAAGATGCAAAAGCATACTAGATGAAATTGCACCCTTACGAACAAGAACCCCACGCAAGCATAACTCGACACCATGGTTCAACGATGAACTGAAAAAGTTAAAAACACAAACCAGGAAACTCAAACGAGCACGGAATAAAACAAAAGATGAACATACACTCAACACATGGAAACAAATACAAAGAAAATACAAATACACAATAAGACAGGCCAAAAGATCATACTATAAAACCAAAATAGGGACAGATTACAAAGACATAAAGAAATTATACCAACTCGTGAACAAACTCCTAGACACCAACTTGGTCACTATCACGAATACAGACATCCCATCTGCAGATAAACTTGCAAGTACTTCAATGAAAAAATTGTAAACCTACGCAACACGCTACCTCAGAACAACACCGACATTGAAAACTTCCTTAATTAATTGGACCCAACAATTGCAGAATATCTGGCAGATCGGACCTGGTTAAACTTTGCCTTCCTTACCATCGAAACAGTTACTCAGGCGATTAGTAGGTTTTCCAACACTCACTGTAAACTAGATACCTGCCCCAGATAACTAATGAAATCCGCCCCTGACCACTTCATAGCTGACCTCACATCCCACCTAAATTACATGCTTCAGCAAGGCCTCTTTCCTATGGAAAATGGCAATATCCTACTCACCCCAATACCAAAAGATACCAAGAAAAAAAAACAAACGAAATCACTAACTACTGTCCTGCAGCATCTATCCCGTTGGTGGTCAAACTAATTAGAAATCATGGTAACCAAACAACTTACAGATTAAATAAACAAATTCTCAATATTACATGAATCACAGTCAGGCTTTCGCCCCCTCCACATCACGGAAGCAGTATTACTCACTCTTCTAGCCAAATTCAAGCAGGAAATAGCAACAGGCAAAAACATCCTTCTCCTCCAATTCGACATGTCTAGTGCATTTGACATGGTAAACCATAATATATTAATAAGATTACTAGATAAGTTCGGGATTGGTGGAAGCATACTTAACTGGATCAAGGGTTTCCTAACCACAAGAACATATCAAGTAAAATCAAATTCAAACATAACATCACCGTGGAAAGCAGACTGTGGAGTACCACGAGGATCGTCGCTATCACCGATCCTATTCAACTTAATAATGACCCCACTTGCCAAAACATTATCCAACCATGGCCTTAACCCTTTCATATATGCAGACGATGTCACAATATACATTCCTTACAAAACCAAACTGACAGAAATCACCAACGAAATCAAGTTCGGCCTGAACATCATGGATTCATGGGCAAATGCATTTCAACTAAAATGCAATATAGAAAAAACTCATTGTCTCATCCTCTCATCCCAACACAGCGCGGACAACCCCACAAGTATCAACACTCCAGATCACACCCTTCCTATCTCCGACAGCTTGAAAATCCTCAGTGTTACAATGGACCGTAACTTAACACTAGAGAGCCAATTGGCATCCACAACAAAGAAAATGTTCCACTCAATGTGGAAACTCAAACGCTTGAAGCAATTCTTCCCGAAGGAAACATTTTGCAACCTGATACAATCAATGGTACTAAACCACTTAGATTACTGCAATGGAATTTATGCGGGATGTAAAGAACAAACCTATTTGGTAAAACACGATTTGAAAGCGCAAATCCCCTCCACGAAAAACTTCACTGGCTCCCAATCAAAGAATGCATCGCCTTCAAAATCTGCACCCTGGTTCACAAAATCATCTACGGAGAAGCCCAGAGTTACATGACAGACTTGATCGACTTACCAATTAGAAATACATCCGAATCAACACGATCTTATCTAAATCTGCACTACCCAAGCTGCAAAGGACTTAAATACAAAACAACTTACGCATCTAGTTTTTCCCTACATAAGCACACAACTGTGGAACGCATTACCAAAAGCTTTGAAAACGACGTACGACCACCTAAACGTCCAGAAATCACTAAAAACCAACCTGTTTAAAAAGGTATACCCTACTGATCTAACTTAAATGCCTAATCTCTGCAACACAACCAAACTAAAGCACGTAATGGACATAACACAACTCTTTCTCCGATTCCCTAATGTGGCTGTGCCACATGAACTTGATCTTACTACATCATCACCCTGTATTTGTTCACATCGGAGCCTGCAAAGGCCTCTCCGGTACTATGTAAGCCACATCGAGCCTACAAATAGGTGGGAAAATGTGGGATACAAATGTAACAAATAAATAAATAAATAAATAAATAAATAAATAAAATAAATATACACTGTTGTAGAAACCCCATCAATAGCTCAGGGAGCACGGACCGGATGTGCTCATCGAGAGAGACCATCAAGAAAGGTTGGGGTGTCGGTTTAGAGACAGATTGCTGAACTGCAGGAGTTGAGACGGGTGCCTGGTCCTAGCTGCATGGAGAATCACACACTAGCACCTCCCTGTATGGAGGGGGAGTGGTCCTCCCGGCACCAATGCTTCTTGGGGACCGAATCCTTTGGACCTCCCAGCTGATGCTTCTTGGCCTTTGCCAGATGCCAGTCATTGATGCTTCTTGATGCTGATAAGAATGACGTTGAATTCCCAGGTCGCCTCGAGGCTGGGTCTGATGCTGACCGGTCCCAGAGGCCATACACAGTGGTCAGCATCAAGGCAGATGGTGAAGAAATATGTTAGCCCTTGCTCTCAGTAAAATACAGGTCAATGGTTCAGGGCTCAGGCTAAGAGATAGGCCTATAAGAATTAGAGATCACTTTTGACACAGTTACATTTTACTGTAGCAAATGCTGAAGTAAGTGCTCAGAGAGCTGACAGAGGGTGGAGGGAATCTACTCTGTAGATAATGAGGAGACTGGCACCTACAAGATGTCATGAGCAAGATTGTTGTGGTTATGTAGAGATAGTACTGGGTCAGCTGCACCCCGGGTGAGAACATCCAAAGGAGGGGGCTAGGGGAAGGTTTGGGGAACATGTGGATCATCTCACAAGATGCGCTCTGAGCATATCTTGTTTATATTTAGAGCTTGATAACATGTGTTAATATGTGCCCCAGCTTGAGACCCATCCACTGGAATAGTGGTGAGCTTAACCTCAGGAATCATTGGCTTTCTTTTTTTTTTTTTTGTACTGTTCTGGTAGGGTGTTCGTACTCTATTCAGAAACTATGTACGGCATTGTTTCCGGTCCTATTGGATGTTCTGATTCCTACAGTTTTAACCTTGTTTTATGGCACATTTTCTCTGCATGCATTATGATATTCATATTTACTAAATAAATAAATATTAAAATTACTTATGTTTTGGTGGTCCTCTGACTGGTCCTCTGCTGACTTTGGATTCTTCGTATGTGCAATTTCCTACAAACAGCTTCGCTTGAATGCTTGCTAGTTTCACTTTTATGACTACAGTGCTGGCTCGCTGATTTCCTGGTACAGATATCAGCCCTATGGGCTTACTCCCGTACTATAACACTAAGCGCTTTATGCTTTTTATGTATATTTAATGGTATTTTATATTTCTTGCTTCCAATTTTAAAGCAATACTATCTGTTTTTGGTTTCTTCTCTATAACCCACTGTAACTCCAGCACATTGTTCTAGACTGCAATTTTGCTATAGAACCATAGTCTATAACTTAATCTAGAACATTGTTCTAGATCATGTTAATGATCTGGAACATTAATCTAGAACCCGTTTTGTTTCTCTGTCTCTATTTGTTTGCTTTGTTTTTCAACTCTTTATTTATTTCTCTTTACTTTCTTTAATAGCACTGTCCTTTGGGTATGCCCATGTGTATTACTCACAGGGACATGCTATGCCCCTGTTCTATCTTTTACTTGTGTCATGCTATAACTATTGGCTTTAATACCAATGCTTGAGGAATCGCTTACACCCACCTATGGGACTCATACCTGCCCCTTAGGTGGATGACGGTATAAATAGATTTTTAGAAATTGAGCAATATCCCACTTCATTCTTGAAGTGTGCTAGCTCCATAGCTCGACCTTCAGCCCCTGTATGAGTTAACTTGGTTCTGATACGCGCTGTGCTATAAGGGGACGCTCAATGCATTAGTTGCAATTCGGACAAGCTGACTAGGGGATTCTAAATTTTTAGGTGTATATTTAAATATCCCGTGGAGGTTTGTTGAATTGAGTGGAATCTTCAGTTGAATTGAGCAGAATCTTCCTAACCGGCGAAAATCCATGGGATAGCTGTTCTTCGAGTTCAGGGAACTTATTTCGCAGCTTCCTGGACCCTTTGAGGGGTAGTGGCCTCCCCTCTTTTGAGGGTTCTACCATTGGAGTGAATCATGGCCAATGGAGAAGACTCTTGGCGGCTAGTAGAGAAGAATCCTGGTTGTAGAAGCCTACCCTGGGGGACAGTATTTTTAGAATAGGATACATACATAAGCTGACACTAGATATTTATTCACTTATACACTCACTCTTTAGGTACATTTCTGTTTGCAGTTTTTGTCTTTCTTTCTCCTAATGTCACTAGCGGTTAAAGCATTGAGCTTTCCGCCAATTAGTAATTTCTGTTCTAGGTCCCTTCGCTGGAACGCTCTTGAAGACGCGTGAGTATCAACGTGTTTTGTCTATGCACGATGCATGTTTTCTTGTTTTGATAATTTTTTTTTTCTTCTTTGCACGTTTTTTTTTACTACAGATATATTAAAGGTGCCCTTGTTATAAATCCCTGAGCTAGGATCCAGCTCGAGATTTAACTTGGGCCACCTGAGGGCCTTGCCTTTAAACACTACTGTACGTTGCACACATTTTCCTATTTGGATTGTTTTTTTCCCTTCCTTTTTCCTACACCATGTCCTCTCCATCATCCCCTACTCCCCTGGAAAGAGTTCTCAACATTTTCCCCGCAGATAGGAAAGAACTCACCCGTTTATGTCAGAAATGGAGTTCCTCATGGTCCACTAAAGACCAGGGACTGGAATGGCCATCAGGTGGTTCATTTGATCAGGGCAAGCTTCAAGCCTTGGTCTGTTATAATGAATCCCGCAAAACAGGAAAATTAAGGGTTAAACATTTAGCTGCCATAAACAAGTTCATACTTATCTCTCGAAACGAGCATGATAAAGCTCTGGCTAACTCAGATGCTAACCAAGCCCCTTGCCAAAAGGCAGTGACACCTAGTGCCCCACCACCTTATGATGCGGCAGCTGCTGCTAGTCCTGCCAAGCTGCTACCATGTGCAGTGGGATATACCCCAATACCCCCAGGATACTGTGATAAACCTGCAACGCATTCCCAAGTAAAGGTTTCCCAGGGGTCACAGCCGATGACCTCCTCGCTACCTCCGGGATCTCTTGCTCCCATGATATTTGACCCACCTATGACCGTGCTTATCTCTGGCACAGTAGATATATCTCCTCTTTCATCCCAAACTAATCCTACAGGTCTCTCTGGATCAACAAGTGATCTGCCTCCGTCCCAGGGGTCGGCATTAACTCAGCCGTCCACAATGCCTACTATTACTACTGCTCCCACTGTGCAACCATCTACCCAGACAGTTGTCCCGCAGCCACCTCATGTCTATCGCACTATAGATGGCAACGAAATTGAAACAATATCCTTATGTTACGGATCCCCCGGTACCGGTAACCACCCACAGACCATCTAATAGCACAGTAGATGCCGCTGCCCAGACAGCCGCCTGCCCTGAGTTAGGGGCAGGCCAGGCCTCACACATGACCACCCAAACGACCACCAACCCATATGCGTGGAATGCTACTCAGACATCGCCTCCACCACCACTTTTGAACTCTTCTGTCCAAACTGGTCCCTTGCCCCCTGCATCCTTACCTTGTCCTACTCTGTCCCAGTTACGACAAATGGGCTTTGTACCATACAGCCCAGCTACGCAAGCACGCGCTATTTGTCAGGAACTATATGATCAGGGTTACGTGAAGTTTCCCTCTGTTCCCGTTAATCCTTCGATGCCTACCCTTGTGCCTGAATGCTCTACTCCCCCGAGATGGGACAGGTTGGGCGCGCGTCCCAAGGTTAGACCCCCCCCCCCCCCATCAGAGAAAGAGTTGGAAGCTGTTCAGCGTCCCCTGTTACTTACAACCAAATCTGGTAAGGAAGATATCCGAGATGAGCCTCTTCCAACGTTCCACTTTTCCTCCCTTGAGGATTGTGAAGCGATCCCTTCCTTTGCAGACAATTCACCTCGCCATACTCTACCCACAGCCCTTCCATGTGGTACACCGATCCCTTCAGGGGCAAGTTCTTTGCCACCATGCGGCTGCACTTTGGCCAGTATGGGGGATGACCTTGCTTTCCTTTCTGAAGGACTCCGTTCCTTACGTAAGTCCCTTTCCACGCACCCGTGTCCTGATACCCCTGACACAGTTGCATCTGCTGCCATGAAATCTGATTACCCCAGCAACATGACTCTATTGCTCATAACACCAGGCAACGTCAACCTAGAAGTTATCTTACTGCCGAGGGTACCAACCGGTGCCTTCCAGACACTGGCAGGCCTCGTAAACCAACGGTGCTCCTTGCCACCGATACTAGTACATTGCCTACCCTATCTAATCCACCTACCACTCCTGCCCAATATGTGGCATTACATGAAAATTCATGGCATTATGTTCAGCCATGGATTGATGATCTTGCAGGTTGGTCTGAGGCTCTCCAGCCCCAGTCCGCCCTTTACCCATGTGAAGAATCCTTGCGTTCTGACAAGCTCTTGTTGGTGCGTGATCTCATTTATGATCACCCTGACCCCCATTGGGACCAGGAGACCACATTATACTTAATCCAAGGCCTTCAGGTTTGGAAAAAGTATGAGAATCAGTTTCCCCCAACCGCTGCTGTAAGCCCAATCACTTCCCCAGCTGTTAAACTTCTACCCCTGCTGAATAGGATGTCAGGTGGTGTTCCTCATACAGAGTACACTCCACTTTCGGCTGTAGAACTAAATGGCCTTATACTTCAGCTCCCAGATATTGCAATGGGTGGCAACCGATGGTTGAAGAAATTACAAGATATTACATTAGGTACCACCCTCTCAGTTGGTGACATGAAAGCATTATTGGGAAGGACCCCGCACGCTAGCGTCACCGATATATTCACTCAATCAGGTTACGCTGAATTTGTTACTGACAACCAGTATGATGGCAACCCTTTGACAGAGATTCAAACCAGAGTGTTTCAGGAGATCCGGACCATGTATCCGGCCCTCAAAGATTTCTCTGTTATCACCTCCCAAAGGTGGGAAGCGGGCTCCGAGCCTATTGAGACTTACTTACTCAGACTCCAAGAACTCTTTAAAGAAGAGACGGAGGAAATATTTGACTCCGATAATGCTCTTCCAGTGTTCTACCATTTACTCAAAGGAACCCTACCTTCAGAGATCAGAAATAAATTAGAGAACACAGTTGGTCTCCAACTGGAAAAATGGCCAAAAATTCGGGAACATATCTTACATCATTGCAGGAGGCTTATTAAAAGCAAGCAAGATGAAGTTCAAAATCATAAGACCATACGCACAAATCTGGATGTGTTGCAGACAGAGGACCTCAAAGACAAAAGAGCCTCTAAGAGCTCTGACACTGATCCCAATACCCCCGAGACCTCTCCCCCTGTTATAGTCATGTATGCTGACCAACACTACAACTATAACACTCGAAACCAGGGCCCACGGCCCTACCGCCCAGATCGCAGAACTGACTACCCTGAAGAACGAGGTCGCCGATCTCAACCTCAGAGAGGTCCCCCACGGGGCCCTCCTGATACTAATAGACGTCCCCGGGACTACCGTTCCCGGCCTAGTCCCGATCGCTATGCTAACGTTCAGTGTTATCACTGCCAACAATTTGGTCATTATGCGGCTGAGTGTTCTCAGCCACCGCCTCATAGAATTACTAAGCAGCTTCGCCAAGATCCTCCCGACCGCCAGTCATTCCCTTTGTGGAACCCGGATCAACGCCGCCCACAGTGACTAGGCGTGGTCCACACTACAGCAGGCTTGGATGATCCTATGATCACCCTGCTTATCTGTGATGTCCCTGTCCCCTTTTTAATTGACACAGGCGCTTCTCGCTCTGTGCTGGCCCACGTCCCGCATAAACTGCAGAGACTTCTCAAAGTTTCTCCAGACAACATTACCACCACCAGTTTTGATGGTGTCCCAACGGACACACCACTGCTCGAGCCTTTGCCCATCAAATATGCCGATCTACAGCTTTCGGCTCCCTTTTTGTATGCTCCGCTATGCCCTTGGAAGAGATCTGTTGACATTGTTTCACTTTGAAATTCATTTTGATCCTTCCCCTAATGAGAATACTTCACTCATGATGGCTGTCACCTCTATGGTTGAGAAACAAATAGAGGTTGCATTAAATGACCTACCCGGTTTTCTTTGGGCCACACCCGAGAAACCCTATGGTGAGGTTACAGGCCCTCCCCATCGTATCCAGCTCCTACCTGGCTGCAAAGGCCCTAAAATTGCCCAATACCCGCTGAAGCCCGAAGTTATTGCTGGAGCTCAGAAACAAATTGATTCCTTACTACAGCAAGGCATTATTGAGAAGTGCAATTCGCCATACAATACTCCATTGTTCCCAGTTCCAAAGAAGGAACCTGGAACTTTCCGCATAGTGCAAGACTTACGCGCGCTAAATGACCTCACTTATTCCTCATTTCCGAATGTTGAGAATCCAACTACACTCCTTAATAGCATCTCCCTACAGACATATCATTCCACTATTGATTTATCCAACGCCTTCTTCTCCATTACCCTTGACCCTGAAAGCCGCCCACTAACGGCTTTCCAGTTCGATAACACTACTTATCAATGGACCCGTCTTCCCCAGGGGTTCACCGACAGTCCTACCATCTTTTCCCAAACCCTAGCTGGGCACATACGGGAATTTAAACGTGACAGGTATGTTCTTCCACCACATACTTCTATTGTTCAGTATGTGGATGACATGCTCATCACATGCCCCGACTTTGACACCTGTGTTCAAGTCACCTGTGACTTTCTTGGCTTTCTTGCCACGAAAGGCTACAAAGTTAACAGAAAGAAATTAAAAGTTGCTCAGACACATGTTACCTTCCTTGGCCATCACATTGGCCCCCGTCAGAAGGGCCTTGGCCCCGATACTCTTCAACATGTCTCATCCTTGCGTATGCCTGCTACCGTTTCCGATCTCAGAGGTGTCCTTGACATGTTAAATTTTTGTCGCCTTTGGATACCAAATTATTCGGCCCGGACTCAGCCGTTTTATATGAAACTGCAAGGCAAACAGAAAGTTAAACGTGAACCCTTGCATTTCACAACTCAGGAAACTACAGATCTTATGGCCCTGGTGAAAGATGTTATGCTTTCATCACCATTGGCAACCATTGATGTGTCTCAGGATGTGCACCTATGGGTTGTGCATACTGAAGACTCATGGTCCTGCTTGATTACCCAAGAACACGATGACCTTGCATGCGGTTACCTTTCAGGTACCTTTTCACCTGTTGAAAGAGCATTTGCTACTTGTGAGAAAGGCCTTGTTGCCGCCAGTACCGCTGTTACAAAATTATACAGCTACATTCCTCACCTTCCGGTGATTCTCCACACGTCCCATGATGTTAAATATCTGCTGGACAAACAGATTAGTCACATGACTGTCTGCCGTTTACAAAAGTATCAGGTACTTTTGTTTAGTGTAGTGCACTCCATTTACCCATTAACTTTAACTGACCTTCAACGTCTGGATCCACTACTCACCGTCACAGAGACAGCACAGAATGCTATCTTTCCCTACCAGTGCACTACCCAATTGTCTGTGCCCGAATCCCTCCATGTGCATTCTGAAATCTTGCAGAATGGCGAGATTTGGTTTACAGACGGTTCCCAGCAAAATGGGGTAGCCGGTTTTGCTGCCCTCCGCTATACACCAGAAGAAGACATACTGGACCCTGTACAATTTAGACTACCCGATACATTCACAGCTCAAACTGCAGAACTAGCCACTGTTTTATATGTTCTGCTGTTTAAAGCACTACACTCAGATTTGAGCATCGTAACCGACTCTGACTATGTTTTTGCTTCCCTGCACTCCCATGTTCGCAAATGGAACCAGAGGGGTATGATTTCCTCTACTGGGCAACCTTTAAGTAATTTACCTTTGTGGACAGCACTTTTTGATGCGCTGGAGCAGCGCCATCAGAAAGGTCTCCGCACCAGTATCTCCTGGATAAAAGCGCATCAGGAGACGGTTTTTTCTTTCGCCATCAATGGCAACCATGCTGCTGATGAGCTGGCCCGTGAGGTCACTTCCAGTTCCATCCTTTCTTCCGGATCCGCTGCTGATGCTACATTTCCTGTAATTGCGTCCTCAGCGCCTCTCTTTGACACGCCTCCCTCTACTCCATCGGATTCCACAGAATCTGATACTTCCTCTCCGAGTACCCCTCCCCTTTTTCACGCTCCTCCCGTCATTACCTCCCTCTTATCTCCTGTACCAGCGCCTACTCCAAGAGAGCATTCTTCTCCTGCTACGTCTCCTTCCTCCTCTGAATCCCTTATTTCCGACTTCTCTACTACCCTTACCTCCTCCCTCACACAAGCAGAACTCACCTTGTGGAAGCAAGCTGGATGTTTCCTTAACCCAAATGGTATTTGGACCCATCCCAATGGTCAATTATGTGTTTCACAGCATGTTTTGTCCCTTCTTCTGCATGCTCTCCATTACCCTTTACATTTAAATGCCAATACACTGTATGATCAACTTTCTTCCAAATTATGGGCTCCCCAACTGATGCTCATGTGTCACACTGTTGTTCACAATTGTTATAAATGTTTCTTGTATACACCCAAACGGGGACCCGTTATCCCTTCGGGTCATTTGCCTGTGGTCCAAGGACCCGGCCAACATTGGTACGTTGATTTTACAGATATGCAGACACCTGTTCGTGGTAAATGGTACCTGCTTGTCTGCGTGGACGCTTTCTCTAAGTGGGTGGAAGCTTTCCCCTGCTCTAGAGAAACTGCACAAATTATGGCACAGTCACTCTGTAATGAAATTATCCCACGATTTGGAATCCCTGCCAAAATTACCACAGATAATGGTACACACTTTGTTAATGAACTCCTGCAATCTCTCCTTCCAGCACTTGGTATAACACACAGAACTGTGTGTGTTTACAAACCCACCAGTAATGGGTTGGTTGAGCGATACAATGGATTGCTAAAAACCAAATTGTGTCAGCTTATGGCAAATGGTATTAAAAATTGGCTTGATGCCCTTCCATTGGCACTCTTATCCCTTCGTGCCGCTCCATCCGCTTCCTTGAAGCTGACTCCCTTTCAATTATGTACCGGTCGCCCTATGCGACTTCTACCTGGCAATCCAGACGCTCTATTGCCCGATCAGTACTCAGTATATTGGGATGTCTTGCAGACGATAGTAAGCTCTTTGTCCTCAATTCCGCAGGCTATCTCGGACAGAAGAGGGAATTGTGATGCCAATAGATCCCCCCCCTTTTAAAGTGGGTGATCTGGTGCACCGGCGTTATTATACGCACAAGACCTGGAGAGATCCCATCTATATTGGGTCCTTCAAGATTGAAGCTCTGTCAGCTACAGCTGCCAAGCTCGAGGACCACTCATCCTGGGTCCATCTGAAAGATATACGAGCCTATCCAGATATCGAGTCAGGCCTTCTTGATGTTGCCAGCTCAGCAGTCCCTGGAGAAACCAGCCCCATCACGGACCCCATCTCCACCGCCACTGAGCCCAAGACCTCCGACACCGCACCCAACTCTTCTTAATCACTTTGACCAGCCTGACCAACCTTCCCCTGAGTCGCAGTTGGTTGATCTCTCTGACATCACCGTCCAGCAGTTGATTGATCTCTCCGACATCACCGTCCAAGAGATCACAGATACACCTGAGTCACCTCCTGCGTCACCACCGCTCCTTCCACCTCAACCTGTACCTGCTCCTCGTGAGTGGCCATCCACACCGCCACCTTCCAGTGTTCCAGAATTTCCACTTCCCTACGTAGATCTCCGTATCCGTCTCATCCGAATCCGCAATTTAGCAGCAGAATTGGATTTGGGTGAACCAGAGTCTGCCGAGTATTCTACCCTGCAGAATCTATACCGCAACATCACCGACCTGCTCGACATTTTGTATCTGTATTTCCCGAATCAAGCCAGATAAATGCCACAGCAACCTAAGCCACAGTCCACTCCAGAGGCTATTCCCTTGCAGAAAGTTTCAATTCCATCACCACCTCCTTTGTGTATCCCAGTTGTGGTACCACCTCCTCCAGTTTCTCTCGTTGGTGTTGTCCTCCGCAAGGAACCAACTGCAGAGGACCTAACTGCCCTCGACGACATCAAGGAGCCAGACCCATATAAAACTGAACTTTACCCTGTTGATAAGTGTAACTCTGAGCAGTTTTCCGATACCATCACTCAGTGGTCCAACGATATTGAAGACACTGACGAAGGAAGCACCGCTGCAAGTGCTGTCTCCGCAGAAGTCGCGGTGGTACATCAGTACACCCTCTTCTTCTGCTTCCCATCTGTTCGGTTGTTTGCAGTTGGACTTGTGTGTTTTATCATATTTTGTATAAGTTTGGTGTTGTTTTTTACTGCACTGTTTACCTTCACTACCAACAGAAACCTAGGTGATTATTGGTACACACTCAGTGCCTCTCCATCTGGCAACTTTACCTTGCCCATTGGAGACGCCACTGTACTAGCAACTACTCCAGCAGCCTACACAACGCCCCAAGAGAACACCACACTAAGACACATATCTGAAAGCACATCCCTCCACATGACCAAAAGGCTCAGTTCTATCACCACCAGTAATACCACCCCGTTGGCAGACACACCTGCCGCAACAGAATTTCCGGCTGGAAATCTTACATTGCCAATTGAAAATTCTGAGACTACTCCTGTTCTCACTGATTTTCCTACTCTGCATCCTACAAGTGCTCCCAATAATAACGGTAGCTCAGACCATATTGTCCCCATTTTTGCAACTACTTCTGAGGATAATATTACCTTGCCTGAACTGCAACCCACCCCTCCTTCTTATCCTCTGGTGCCTGATAGCGACGTTCCTCCTCCCACAAATACTACCCTGACCACCCAGGATACCGGAGTCTCAGCTACTGATTCACATACAGGCCCACCCAGACCGCATCGCTGTTTCATCTCCTTCAGAAGGCTTCCCACTTAACCTGGGCATTGTAGCAAACCCATAGAACTTTCCCTTCCTACCACACGCTCCTATTAAGTGTTACAGGCCCCCATATGAGCCAGATTGACCCCCTGCTTAGTGTTGCTGGATATTGAGATCCAGCGCCCGACGATTGTATTCTTTGGGATCCCAATTACAGATATCATTTGTTGTGTGAGCCCCTATTACACGCCTCCGGTCCTGGCCCCGCCGGAGTTGTACAACATCTCGCCTCGATACTTCACAACGCAGTAACAGTAAAGGTAGCACGAGGTACTCTCCCATTCATTAGACCTCATACAGGTGAAGAAGTTATCTTTTGGATTGTCACTTATAAGCTTTATTGTACAGATTGGTTGCCTTGGCTTTTCGTTAGAAAAGTCGGGAACAGACTCCTTGAGAAGTATTGCATCTCACCAGACGGCAAGGGTTCATTTGCCGCAGTCCGTTTACACCCGTGACATATAAATATATGTCCCATAGAAGAATAGATAACCAGCAGTATGGTGGTACACAGGTACATGGGTTCCCTATTCAGGTAAAGAGATTCCAGAACTCAAAAAGAGTATTTCTATTATGAAACCACGAGTGCTTACTAGTTGTCCAATGACCAAGTGCAATCAAGTAGCTATCACTTTCAGAGGAGTAAGTGCTGTTACGTACAGAACCTATTCCTTAGGAATAGATACCACAGGCAGGGATCCTATTGGCATATTTCAGATTATTCCCCCTCCCCAACCTGAAAAAAACCCCTTAATGCCAACCAAGATCCCAGAAGTAAAGATTCCCTATCAAGTTGTACCAATTAATAACTCCAAAGATTTAATTGCACTGGAAACTGGGTTTGGGGATACTAATCTGTGGCTCGAATGGGCCCACTATACTACAGCGAGTCTAAATGTTTCTAACTGTTATTTTTGCGCCCATGCAAGGGCAGAACCTACAGTAGTCCCTTTTCCTTTAGATCTTTACAATGATCCAGATGGTTTTTGGTGTATGTTAGAGCTATTACAGGTACAAGAAGAAATTAATCAGTCTTGTCAACATCTTGACAAACATCACCCCTACTTGCCCCCTCGGATGAGGGTACCACCCGCATTCAGAATTCCAGACCCTGCTACAAGGTATCATACATGTCTGGACCGATATGCAGTTAAAAACCCACGGTTTCTGGGAAATTTGACCAATTGCAATACCACCCTAGGAAGAGGGGCTCTGCGAGGTCTGAACCTCACAGACTTTTCACAGGCTAGAGCCGATGTATGGTGGTATTGTGGAACCCACACTATCCACCATACACTTCACAGAAGTTGGACAGGCAGATGTGCCCTAGTCAAATTGGTAATTCCAATCATTATAGCATCTTTGATTCCTCCTCATAGCAGCTCTTCCTCACGAGTGAAGAGACATGCAATGCCTGGATCTTTTGATGATTGGGTCTATATAGATGTAATTGGAGTTCCAAGAGGGGTCCCTGATGAGTTCAAAGCCAGAAACCAGATTGCTGCAGGATTCGAATCTGCCTTCTTTTGGTGGTCGACCATTAATAAGAACGTAGATTGGATTAACTACATATATTACAACCAGCAGAGATTTGTGAATTATACTAGAGATGCGGTTCAAGGAATTGCAGCGCAGTTAGATGCCACTAGCAGAATGACGCTTGAAAATCGATTAGTGCTTGACCAAATGCTAGCAGCAGACGGCGGCATATGTCGCAAAATAGGTACACAGTGTTGCACCTTTATCCCCAACAACACTGCTCCAGATGGGTCAATTACCAGAGCTTTGAAAGGCCTTACCTCACTGTCAAAGGAATTGGCTGAGAACTCAGGTGTTGATACATCCTGGACTGGTTGGATGGATAAAGCATTTGGTAAATGGAAGACATTTATCATCTCTGCAGCCACCACCATAATCATAGTGGTTGCAATTTTTGTATTAGTAGGATGCTGCATAATCCCTTGTGCTAGAGGCTTAGTAGAATGCTTAATTGAAACTGCCATAACCAAGAAAGCAGCTACAGGACAATATGTCCTGTACGAAAATCTCCTTCCCAATACCACAGGAGACAATTGTAATCCGTTGGGTTGGTCTGAGCCCTTGGGCCCTGGCCGAGGCCAGCAGGGCGCCGACCCAGGCCAAGGGGAGACCGACCACCACCGCACACCCCAGCTACACAATACCCCCTAAGCTACCCCTCCCCCCAGTCCCTCAGGAAGAAGGGAAATAGGCATACAGGCGGGCCTCGCGGCCGAACCGGAACCCACGCAGACAGAGCCACTCGTGCGAGCCTCACGGCTGAACTGGAACCCAATCACACACAGGGAGGGGTGAAAGAACCCAGAGGGCCCCAAGATGCCAGGCACGCGCTGAACACCAGCAATAGGGCAGAGGGGGAAACAAAGGACCAGAGCGGGCCACGCCCACGCAGGGGACTAGCGCAGGACAGGGGAACTAACACAGCAACCCCCCCACCAGGGTAGGAGCCCCAGGCAAAAGCCAGAGGAACCAAACACAAAAGGAAGGCAGAAAGCCCTTGCCTCAAACCCACTGTAGACAGAGGCACACAGAACACAAAGGGTTAAGCTTGTACAGCCAGCAGAGAGAGAATGCCATAAATCAACAAACAATCAGAGAGAACGCTTCCCCTCCCGAGAGGGAGTGGGGCCCATCCAACAAACACACTGGCAGAGGCAGGAATACAATACACACAGTACACAAAGGCTTAAACTCACTGAGCCAGCAGGCCGGGACACTGGGAAGAGAAATCCTTAAAACAAACAAACAAAGGAGAACGCTCTCACTCAGCCCAGAGCCCCAGAGGCTGAGCAATGCCCAGCCCCCACTAAACAACAGAGCAGCTGACCCTGATTAGAGAGCTACGTACACACACACACACAGCAGCAGCTAACCCAGAGGGAAGGAAAAGAATACTTCAATACAACACAGATCCCTGTCAGAACCTAGAGCACGTTCTGAGAGAAACCTATCAGGCTTTCCTGTTACTACCAAGAAGTAACGCAAAAGCAGAGAAACTCCTCAGCTGCAGGCTAAAGTACTATCCCCTGACGTCAGCACAACCCCTGGCAGCCAATCAGAAGAGACGTCCCCCCCTCCCCCTCAGCCAAACCGGCAGAATCATAACAACAATACATTGGACTATCTCCCTATGAGATGGACCAATCGCTATGCAAATGTTAGAGACACTGTAGAGATGTCTGCAACTGTATAATCGATTAAGAGCACACAGGGATGCAATATAATGATGTAAGGCTTTATAAAATGATGTGATCAATAATCAATATGACTATGTAATCAATGCAAACGTATACTTAGAATATAATCAGTATATAACCAAAGAATTAATGATTGTTAGTAATCTATATACATACATATGAAAAAGTAAGATTTAACCTGCATATTAATAGGTTGAAAGATATTATTTTTGTAATCATAGTATGTTACTTAATCGCAGATATGGGTAAGCCCCAAGAAGGGTTAGAATAACAGAAACAGTGTCTGTGTTGTGACCTGAATTTCAAAATCTTGGCCATACCGGTTTTCAATTAGACTCTCTAATCCGATAATTTTACAGGATACCTTCTGGAATGGATGGTACCATAGTACGTTAACCCTGGTGTCACCCTATGAGATAGGGTGAAGAGGGGAATGTTAATATGTGCCCCAGCTTGAGACCCATCCACTGGAATAGTGGTGAGCCAAGTTACATAGCTTAAACAGCTGAAAAGCACTGACTAGGCCTGAAAATCAGATGATGGCCTTATAGCTGAGAGCCTGCAAGAGCAGGACTGCTTGGTGAGTCTTATTGAAACCTGGTACAACTTTCAAATTTAGTGTAAGAGTTAAGATGAAGGAATTAATGGCAGAAATGGTAAAAAGTTTGGTTCATAAGATGGAGTCTGACCTTATAAGATGGCTCCCAGAGTCACAAGATACAAAGAAACTGATCTCTCTATATTAGGAAAGATGTTTACAAGTACGGAAATTGGCGTTATGAAGTAATCTCAGAAAGGAGGGGCAGGTGGGCATAGATGCATAGATTCATAGATGCAAAAAAAAAAAATTAGAAAAAAAGTCTTTCTCCATTGAGTTATATGGACTGCAAATGCTATATAAGGACTGTGCTTCTGAGCTATAGTCGGAGTCTTTCCCCAAAGAATTTCAGAAGGCGAAGCTCTGGCCGGTTGAACCCAGAATTTGACTGATACGTGTAACAGCTGGCAGATTCATTTGGTGAGAATAAAGACTATTTCTATCACTAAACTTCTCCAGTCTCAGTTTCAATCTCTCCATTCTCTTTAAACTGCCTCACATAAATACTATACACACAAGTAAATTATCTCTCACTCATGTAGACTTTATGTGGGAACATAAATGGCCAAAGATTCACCTAGATCCTAGAAGACAGAAAGTAGTGGTCATGGGAATTAGATTTGAACTGCGCCTTCTGACACCCCCCTTAAACCTCCGTGTCCGAAGTCACTCCTTTGGACCCCGATTCATCTCACCATGGAAAGGGGTTTCGCGGAAGTTTAGGGAGGGATTGATAAACAGACTCCTTGAAAAACACATGTGAAGTCATTCTGATCAACTGATAAGGGCCAAGAGCTCTGGTGACAAAGCTAGGGTCCATTGGAATGAATGGGGCCAAAATAGTATAAAAATGGGAGTCAGAAGATTATTAGAACAGAAGAAGGAAGGCTACAAGAGAAGGCGGGTGACAGACGTGTCGTGAACTGCTGCTCAACCATATGAATACCTGATTTTCTTGTACTGCTATTGGTGAGATTGTAATAAACTATCTTCTTATATCCCAGCGAGTCCTTCTGATTATGGAGTTTGTGTAAAGAGCAGTCTGGGGAGGATGAGGTCAGAGTAATTGGTGGGAACACGCAGATTAATTACAATGGACACCCACTTCATGCACGACAACTTACAGTGTCAGAGACAAGCCTCTCAACCATACGGACCGATGCAACTCCCGACGTTGATGCCAACATCTCAGTTGATGCCAATACAGACGCTGAGGTTTTGGCCCGGTTTCAATTTTTTTTTTTTCACTTAAAATGAAAGCAAAGAATACAGCTGGAAGGGGTATGCTCAGGCCCCAAACACTGAAGACACCAAGAAGTGTCTTTGCCGGAGATAGTCCGATTGCACCAGCTAAAGCACTTAAAGCCACTGGGAGCCTTTGAAGACATGGAAGGGAAAACAGTCATGCCAAATCAAACGGTTCGATGGTGATTGAAAAAGGGGCAAGCACCAGAAAAAGTGAGGGACAAGCATCCAACCAGAGCTCAAGCCTAAGAGGACCTACCAAGTGCATCAAAATAAAGAGAACTTAAAATGGGAGGGTGGGGGGGTGGTGGGAACAAATCGAACTAATACACTACCAGAAGGAAAAGGAGCTTTTTCAAGGAAAAGAAAACAAACAAAATCAGGGGGAAAAACCCTGAAGGGAAGGCACAAAAACTGAAAAACAATGCTCACACACCAGTTGATATGAAGAGTGTGGGACAATCGTGTTCTCTCACAGTGATGAGAAGAGACTGATGTACCGTGCTCTCACAGCAGGTGGGAAGGAACTTGCGCATGCGTGGTGGGGATGCTGTGCCTGCTGTTAAGCTGTATTAGCTTGTTTAAGCTCTGCACTGAGCGACACAGATGATGTCACCCACTTGTGAGAGTATGGTCTGCTTATCCTTGGAGAAACATCAATTATGCTGCCATAATTGAGAGAGCCAGCTATTTCATGCTCAATGGAGAGATGTGGTAGCTGTGTTAGTCCACTTTTAAATAGAAATTAATAAAAAACACAGAAAATAAAATGATACCTTTTTTATTGGACTAACAATATATTTTTTTTATTAGCTTTCGAAGGTAATCCTTCTTCATCAAATTGGAACGTATATATAAATGAAATATCAAAGCATTCCAGTGACAGTCTCATAGGATGAGGGTGGGATGGGTTAGGTGAAAGACAGGGCAAGCCAGGTGCATGAGGGACAGGGAGATATGCATGGTGGTAAGAGGGTGACAAAGCAGTAGAATTTTATGGTTTATAATGGGCCAGAAAACCCAGATCTTCGTTAAGTCCTGTCTGGTGGGTGTCAAAAATATTTAATCAATCTGACTTCAAAGGTCTTACTTTCCTGGATTGTCTTAAAGTTTTCTTTTAGTAATCTCACCATAAAAGCATTGATACTGTGTTCTGGTTTTGTAAAGTGCTGCCCCACGGAGGTGACATCTTAGTTGGCACTGATATTTTTCATATGTCTATGTATATTAAATTTCTTCTTCAGCATCTGGCTTGTTTTACCAATATAGCACCCTTCGTCATACTTTTTACACTGAATGATATATACCACATCGGAATATGAGCATGTGAAGGATTCCTTTACGTTGAGTATTTTTCCTTTGTGAATGACTGTGGGATCCTGTGAAATGTTTTGGCATAGTTTGCAGCTGGATATATTGCAAGGATGTGTGCAATGCTCTTCTTTTTGAGTTTCTATCGGAAGCTTGCTTCTTACTAGTGAGACATGATCCACCACGAATGAGCGAGTGCCCTCCTGAATGCAGCACGAAGGCGGGAGCAACAGTTCAATACTATAGCATAGAAGATGACTCCAAGAGGAGGTGGGAGGGTATGTGAGAATATATAGCCTGCTGTCCTTGGAGAATATCTGCTACAGGTAAGTATCTTCGCTTTCTCCGAGGAAAAGCAGGCTAATATTCTCACAATTGGGGAATCTCTAGCTACCAGGTTCACTAGGAACAACTACCAAGGACGAATTACACCTTGCAAATGCGAAGTCAGATCATGAAGAAATCAGTAACCACATGCAAATCGTCAGAAGTGAAGCCTGGGACACAATAAAAACGAGAATAGGCGGGTGGAGTTCAATTCTACAATTCAAAGTAAAAATGCATTACTATTCCTCCAGAGCTATGGATATATCGGGAAAACTGCTGCAGGCATGCTACCCTAAAGCAAGAACTAGAGACAAATGTATGGAAGGAAGAGAATATATCAGCCTAGTTAAGCTCCTCTATAGAAGCGAGCGATAAATCTGTGGCATTGACACTGCAAGTCTAAATAGGATCATCCCGGATAGCCCAGCCAGGGTGCAAGGAAAAGAAATATAATGAGGAGGCTAAACAGACGTTTAGCAATCCCAGACTAAAGGAGACTAAAAGTTGAAGAGAAAGCCATCTCAAGGTTAGGCCAGAGTTTGCTTACAGTCCAATAAGTGGAAAACATACTTGCTATGCATGAGAATGCAGGGAAGCAAGTAACATAGATTGAATCCTGACAGAATCCTAGGTAGGATTCTAGGTTATCTACAGAAATCCACTCTATTACAGAGAAAAACGCGAAACTGCTCCCATCAGCTAAAGACATAGTCCCAGCGAGCCAAAGGAACCACAATAAGAAACAAATATGGTTAGGTGGAGAATTTCCACCGAGAGGAAAATAAGCGGCGTAAAAATAGCGCTTATGAGATGGGGATACCAATGCTAAGAACATACACGGAGGCATAAAAAGGTGTATCCTGTACACAAATACAAGAGCTCTGAGTAAAGTGACACAAATCTCCACCGAGTTGACGCAGATGCAAAAAGATGCAGACTAAATGCAAAAAGATGCAGAAGTATATACCATATGTCAAACTTGAAGGGAAAACTGGTCGAAACAGTGTAGAGACATTGCCAGAAAAGAATGCCAGAAAGCTAATGTGAAAACTCGATCATTCAGCGTGAGGGCCAGAGACCAGAGGATAGGATGCAGGAAAGACCCCCCATTCCATGGGAGGAGGGTCAGAGCAAACTCCATAGTCCACGGCATTTGGAAAAAGAAATCCAGAACAAAAGGAAGTCAAATGTGCAGAGACCAAGAAGATGAATCAGAGAAGTAGGTCCCACCTGCTCATCAACAGAGCCTGCCTCCCAACAGGGAAAAAGGAATACTGTTCCCCTCCAAGGAAGGGAAAAAACAAAGGAAGGTAGTCTGTTAGAGACGTGAAGCCTGAAACAAAATGGTAGCAAGGGGCGATGTACGTGGGCATGAAAGGTATCACAAAGATGTTTCAGAAAAGGAAGACTCTACAAGTAGCATCTCTATGAAAAAAACAGTTATGTGGCTACATGTCCTTGCACAGTCTAACGTTCAGACTGTTGCAATTGCTCACTGAGAACATGGTCTGAAGAGGAAGATCCGAACAGACAACCCTCCGCAACACTTGTACCACCTTCAGACACAGAGGACGCAGCCAGTGCATTGTCCTTAGAAACTAGCAGAAAATAGCTAGGCAGTCTACTCTGCAAACGTTGAGTGTATGGCCTGTCTCCTTGAATCCTAGATACAGTTGTCTTTGGGACTGACGAAACAGGTAGAGTGGGGAAGCTGGACAAGGGAGCTTCACACTTCAGGTGGGAGGTAGCTACCAACAGAAAGACGCAAAGCTGAAGATCAGTCGTAGAGACTAATGGGGCAGAAAACGTTCCCAAAGCAGAAAAGGGAATGAAGCATTGGGAACATATGGATGACGTCTTCCAGGGTCCTTAGTTCTGCAACTAAGAAGCAAGAGTCCACTAGGAGATTCCACAAGAAACTGAAGTATGGGTTCTGCATAGACAGTGGAGACTACGTATTCACCACTGTAACAGTTGAAAAGTTAGGATGTGATGACAGGCCCAGTGCCAAGGCAAGAGCAACCAGAATATTAGTTCCCTATATGGGAAGAGACGCCTGAGTTAGGCGTTCAAGAAGACGTTGGGAAAACAGACAGGCTGGGGGTAGTATAACACGAATCCCACTGTTCAGCACCTAGAAAGTGCTCTCTATGAATTCCCGAGCAGCGGTCATTGGCATGCTGTGCACGAATGCAAATGGTCAGATATGGACTCACAGGCAGTACAGAGGAGTTGTGAAGATTACAAAGCATCTTGTGAACATGATACAGGAAGCAGAATGGCCCCAGTCGAACAGAAAAAGTTTGCCCATGAATAAATATCCATGAAGTCTGTAGAACAGGGCCAATGATTGCCCAGAACTACGGGTAGAAGGATGCTCAGGAAAGAAGCATCCTAACTGGTCCTTTCTGAGAAAGTAGCAAAAGAGTTGAAGGGTCAGGATGCAAAGTAGTCACCTATGTACACCGGCACAGGGGAGGACAAGGAATAAAATTGCAACTGTCATCTCCTGGTGATACAGAATCGAGCTCAAGGGCTGTCGGAAGGGTGAAAGACATTCTGGAAGAACTTCTCATACAGAGAACTGATAGGAGTCACTTCCGGTGGACAAGCTGTTAGCCTGAGGCCCGAAGACGTATAGCATCTGTTCAACTAAGAGGGTGTCTGTACACTAATAGGATGTACAGCAATTTCTCCTTAGAGCCCTCCAAAGGGGCACGCTGTGGCATCTGACTTCAGTTCGGAACCCGAGGCAAAGGAAGAGGCGCGTCCACCAGCATCCGCTGGAGATCTGTGTACCACGGACACCTTGGCAAATCCGGGGCGATGAGAATCACCGATCCTCGGTGCAGACAAATGTGAAGTAGAACTCGCCCTATTAAGGGCCAAGGAGGGAACACATACAAGAGGCCCGAGGGCCAAGGTTGAACCAGAGCATCCAACCCCACCAAGCGAGGATCTCACCTTCTGCTGAAAAAGTGAGGGACTTTGGCGTTTATGCTTGACGCCATGAGATCCCAGCCTGAAGTCCCCCATTTGGCACAAACCTGAAGAAAAACTTTGTCTGCCAGTTCCCATTCCGCCGGGTCAATTTGATGTCGGCTGAGGAAATCGGCTTGCACGTTGCTCTGACTGGCTATGTGAGCCGCGGACAGCAGCTGTAGATGGCGCTCGGCCCAGTCACAGATCTGAGACGCCTCCACAGCCAGGGCCCTGCACTGAGTGCCGCTCTGGCGATTGACGTAGGCCACTGCTGTCGTGTTGTCCGACAGAACTCAGACAGGAAGACCCTTCAACGTCATGTGGAAGGCCATAAGAGCCTGAAATATGACTCTCAGTTCCAAGCAATTGATGGACCATCCTGCTTCCACAGTGGATCACAGACCCTGAGCATAGCATCCCCGGCAATGAGCTCCCCTGCCCGAAAGGCTGGTATCCGTTATCACCAGACACCAAAAAGGAAGAGCCAGTGGCATCCCCTGCCGCAGCCTGCTGTCGGAAAGCCACCAATCCATACTGCAGTGGGCCACAGGAAGCCACAGTAGTGGTATTCCTGGGAAATCGGAGACCATTGCTGAAGCAGAGAAAGCTGCAGCGGTATCATGTGAGCTCTCGCCCAAGGAGCCACCTCTATGGTGGCCGTCATCGATCCCAGGAGCTGAACAAAGTCCCAAGCTCGAGGGCGAGGCATTCGCAGGAGCAGGCGGACCTGATTCTGAAGCTTGAGCCGCCTGCTGTTGGGAAGAAAAACGAACCCCGAAGTCGTGTCGAACCTGACCCCCAAATACTCGAGAGACTGAGAGGGGGGTCAAGTGACTTTTGGGCATATTGACTACCCAGCCCAGAGTCTGAAGAACTGTAACAACTTTGGCAAGTTGACTCTCGTCTGCCAAATCCGCTCGTCGAGATAAGGGTGAAGTCTGATACCCTCTCGCCTGAGAAAGGCAGCCACTACCACCATGACCTTGGAAAAAAACCGAGGGGCAGTCGCCAGGCCGAAAGGCAAGGCGTGAAACTGGAAATGTTGGCTCAATACCGCAAACCGGAGAAACTGCTATTGCGGCGGCCAGATGGGAATATGCAAGTATGCTACCTTGAGGTCCAGAAACATGAGAAACTCTCCTGGCTGTACCGCTGCAATGACGGAGCGCAGGGTTTCCATGCAGAAGTGTCGCACTCCTAAGACCTCGTTGACTCTGCGTAAGTCGAGGATAGGTCTGAAAGACCCGCCTTTTCGAGGCACCACAAAATAGAGTAGCGACCGTAGCTGCGTTTGGCGGGAGGAACCTGAACCACCGCTCCGAGCTTCAGCAACACCTGCAAGGTCTCGTATACTGCCGCCCGCTTGACGGTAGTGCCTTATCGGGACTACCAAAACGCGTCTCCTACTGGGACGGCAAATTCTAACCGGTAACCTTCTCTGATCAGGTCTAGGACCCACTGATCCGAAGTAATCTTGATCCACTCCTTGAAAAAGAGGGAGAGACGACCCCCTACTGCGGGAACCGACGACTGGACTGGCGCCCCATCATTGTGGAGGATGCCCCTGAACTGGAAGTTGCCCGGACGCCGCAGCGCGTTTGTATGAACGAAAGGAGTTCCTCTGCTAGAAACGGGTATGTTGACCAAACCCCGCACAGCGCCCCGGGTGATACCTGCGAGCTTAGCGAAAACATGGCCTGGAAGAGGAGGGGAAAGAAGGACTTTTAGAAGAAGGCCTCGGCCTATCCTCAGGCAACTGTTGGGACTTAGAGTCCCCTAGGTCCTTAACAATCTTCTCCAAATCCTCCCCAAATAAAAGAAGGCCCCGAAAGGGTAACCTCATCAGCCTTTGTTTAGAGGCCATGTCAGCCGCCCAATGTCGGAGCCAAAGAAGGCGGCGCTCAGCAACCGCCACCGACATCTGCTTAGCCGAAGCTCTGACCAGATCCTAAAGGGCATCAGCCAAAAAAGACAAGGCAGACTCCATACGCAGGCCGACCTCAGCGAGGGAACCTGCTACGTCGGTGGGCTGCTCAACCGCCTGCTGCAACCAGGAAAGGCAGGCCCGGGCTTCATTGGAACTGCAAATAGCTGCCCATAAGGAAAGGCCCGAGATATCAAAGGACCGCTTCGGCGCAGATTCCAGCCGCCAGTCCTGCATATCTTTCAAAGCGACCCCTCCCTCCACCGGGAGAGTAGTCTTTTTAGTCACAGCCATGACTAAAGCATCCACTTTAGGCATCCCAAAGAGGGTCAACTGACTTTCCCTCAGGGGGTAAAGGTGACACTTAGCCCTGGCCACCTTCAAGGGACCCTCAGGGTCAGACCATTGAGCTGAAACAAGCTCCTGGATGGAAGCATGCACGGGAAAAGCCCGAGAAGGCTTCTTAGTGCTAGCCATCCTAGGATAATAGAAGAGGCAGCGCCCTCGTCAGGATCTTCAATACATTTGTATTGTAAGGCATCAGAAATGAGAGCTGGCAGCTCGTTGTGGAGGAAAATCCGAACCGCTTTAGGGTCATCCAACTCCTGTGGCAACCAGCCACCCTCATCTGGATCATCAGTCCGTGAGGGCCTGCCAGACCCCTCAGACTCCCCGAAACTAGACCACGGGGGAGAACAGAGTGAAGAGTCCCCCTCAGACGGGGTATTCACTTGTCTACGCTTAGCGTCAGCCAAAAGCTCGGGGGAAGAAATAAAGTCTCCAGCAGACGCTGGGCTATCAAGAACCAGAGGCAACCCAGACCGACAGGAATTGTCAGGAGCCTCAAGCAGTGCTCTTTTTAACATAAAAGCCTTATGCATCAGCAGCACAAACTCAGGGGAGAAAAACTCACCCTGTACATCCGCCCCCACATTGGGAGAAGCGGCGGCAAAAGCTCCTCTAGAAACCTCGAAACGAGGCGCACCCCTGCACTCAGACCCCTCCGCAACCGCGAGGGCCGAGTCACGTGGCACCTCAATGATGGCGCCCGCTGCCAACTCCGGTGGGCGGGAAAAATCACCGCTCGCCAAGCTTCTGCCAGCATTAGCATCTAGGCAGCATGTGCTGCAAAGCCCCGCTGCTGATCTGCGTTTCCCACAGTGGGAGCAGCGCTTAACCCCTTCAGCAGCCATCAAATACAGAAAACAAAATGGCGCCTTCGCGGCAAAACTTACCCCGCACAGAGCACTGTCAGCGGGAACCTCCCCGGAGGAGCTGGGCACTACTCTCACCTCAGGAGACCGAGTCAAACAAGCTTCGGTGAAGCTGCACCGAACCAGATGCTCAGGAGAAAGCCTCTCTCTGTTTAAAAAAAAATTTTTTTTTTTTTTTACTGTGAGGAAAGTTAGAGGCAGGCAGCCACAGAGGAACTCCAGGAGAAGGGGGAATGGGGTAAGGCAGGGACAGGGAAAACCGAGTATGCCTTTAAAGTGGGCACCACCAGCCATAACATCCCCTGCTCTACTGGCAAAGCACAGGAGCCACCCCAGGCAGAAATCCAGGCGCTGAGAAAGCGACGTCCACACCTGCTGGGAGATAGAGATATACTGAAGGCAGAGGGAGTTGGGCGTCTTGGAACACCATATGCTTTCAATGTTCTCTATCTCCAACTGCTGGTAGGCAGATACAACCTATCAGTTAATGGATTCATCTGCTGTTGATGACAAGGAAATGCGTCCTCTCCTCACTGTGGATAAAAAAGGAAATGTTGCTCCCATGTTCATGTGGCAGGTGGGAGGGCACTCGCGCATACGTGGTTGAGCATGTCTCGTGCTCCACAAAGCTGTGTTAAGCTTGTCATAAGCTCCAGACCAGGCAACGTGGCACCACGTTACCCAATTGTGAGAATATTAGCCTGCGTGTCCTCGGAGAATGCTTCTTTTCTAGCAGGCCACCTAGTTACTACTACCTTTCAGAGAAGCAGCTATACCTTCCCTCAGCCATTCTCACCTCACTGCAGAAGAACAGAAGATAGTGAACAATTTTTGAACACAACCAAAGAATGTCATCATAAATGGTGAAATCTTGGATGCATGAACTGCAACCAAAATGAGGGAATGTGCTGCACATGGCACAAATCTGACTAAGCAATCCAGACTACTAATTTGTGCTTGTACTCCATTATACACACCTACCATATTTATTGTCATATCCCTGACCTTTAAAATTATTCATATCCAAATTGTCACTTTCTAATTTGTTTGTGATCCCTGTTGTCAGCCTGAGACCAGTTTTATCATCAATGAAACTTTCTTCCAGTGAACACTGACCATCTTTAATGAAAACATACTGCATAATTTGAGTCAGCTGCTCTTTGTGGGAAACATCAGGTCAAACAGAATAAAATAATATTTTGCTTCCTTGACTTTCTTCACTTTTTCAGCTAGCAGTGCTATTAACTCATTTTGCATTTGTGGAGAAAAGTATGTTGTAGATGCTTTTTCTGCTTTAGCAGCTGCAATATGTTCAGCCAACCCTGGATGGTAGTGACTTATGAGTTCTAATGTTCTCAGAAACAAACCATAGTTTGATTTTCCAATTACCGCACTAGTACTTCTCAAAGCAAGACTGTTTTGAGCACAGAACATTATGTTTCAATCTTTTTATTCAAAGCACTAAACGAGCATATACAATGGCATGAGCACAGAACATTATAACATCAATGACAACTCTCAATATGTTGCACCACCTTTCTATTTCTCCTTTCAATGCTTTCTGTAAGTCATCATCAATAGATTTTTCTTCTTTCAAAAGCCTTTCAAGCTCTTTCTAGAGATAATACAATTTTCTGTGTTCTCAGTTGCTTTCATGTTCTGGAATCCTGGGGACTCATGGGAATCAAATGAACCCAATCAGAAAAATCTTTAGCAGGATCTGAAAATTTGAAGCTGTTGTTAGCATTAGAGAACATGAGCCAGGCTATCCAATAACTGGACCTAAAGTCAAGTTTAAAATAAACAATATTTATTAATTTTCAAGCAAATAATAATAAAATAATTCCACATTGAAAATGACTCGACACAACGTTGTGTTTCGGCCGGATGGCCTACATCAGGAGTCTTGTGGCTGATGACAGCAGTAAAAATAAGAATAAGATCATCAAGTCACGTGATGATGTGTGCTCACATATGAAAGGTGTGCAGACAAGGATTCAAAAATGGTCTTGAAAAAGACCGTTTGGCAAATGATCCATTTATCGCTTTAGCACTGTTTGTAGCGTGCAGCGATAAACGGATCATTTGCCAAACGGTGTTAATTTAATTTACAGATGTTACAGAATGAAAGGGTTAGGATAATCTGATGATACACTGTCTTTTGTTTAGAGTGAAAGACCCTTGACAACGCTATTCTGCGAAACATGATCATGTCGGGCTTTCCCTAATTTGCCTGGGGGTAGTAAAGAGCAAACTTCTGAAGTGCAGGACACGATAACAACCTATTGTGTCCCAGCTGGAGAGCACTTGACGAGAGAAAGCAGTTGCCTTTGAGACTGTGGATTTGGTAAAATGCAAGTAACAGCTTGTTGGAAATACAGAGGCTTGAGACATTGAATATACAAGAAAGATCTTGAAAGCTTCGGAATCTAACTGCAGGTTAAAGTTATCATGTGATTGACGAGCTACATTGACTTGCTATAAATATTCAAAAATGACCACAGTTTAAGTGCTGAAATAGCATGAGCAACTACATACAGTTCAAGTGTTGATAGGAGCTAAGTTATATATTTTGTAAAGTGATTTTTAAAAGGGGATATTTGAATGAGAGAGTGTATGGATGATACTAGATAACAATTGGAACATTTTGATATTGTGGAATATTTTGATATTGTATATTTAATAAAGATTTGTATTTTAATTGCAACGGTTGCTTATTGGAAGTTATATATATATATATATATATATATATATATATATATATATATATATATATATAGTAACATAGTAACATAGTAGATGACGGCAGAAAAAGACCTGCACGGTCCATCCAGTCTGCCCAACAAGATAACTCATATTTGCTGCTTTTTGTGCATACCCTACTTTGATTTGTACCTGTGCTCTTCAGGGCACAGACCGTATAAGTCTGCCCAGCACTATCCCCGCCTCCCAACCACCCGCCCCTCCTCCCAACCACCGGCTCCGGCACAGACCGCACAAGTCTGCCCAGCACCATCCTCACCTCCCAACCACCAGCCCCGCCTCCCAACCCCGGCTCCGGCACAGACCGTACAAGTCTGTCCAGCACTATCCCTGCCTCCCAACCACCAGTCCCGCTGCCCACCACCGGCCCTGGCACAGACCGTACAAGTCTGTCCAGCACTATCTCCGCCTCCCAACCACCAGCCCCGCCTCCCGACCCTGACTAAGCTCCTGAGGATCCATTCCTTCGGCACAGGATTCCTTTATGCTTATCCCACGCATGTTTGAATTCCGTTACCGTTTTCATTTCCAACACCTCCCGCGGGAGGGCATTCCAAGCATCCACTACTCTCTCCGTGAAAAAATACTTCCTGACATTTTTCTTGAGTCTGCCCCCCTTCAATCTCATTTCATGTCCTCTCGTTCTACCACCTTCCCATCTCCGGAAAAGGTTCGTTTGTGGATTAATACCTTTCAAATATTTGAACGTCTGTATCATATCACCCCTGTTTCTTCTTTCCTCCAGAGTATACATGTTTAGTTCAGCAAGTCTCTCCTCATACGTCTTGTAACGCAAATCCCATACCATTCTCATAGCTTTTCTTTGCACCGCTTCAATTCTTTTTACATCCTTAACAAGATACGGCCTCCAAAACTGAACACAATACTCCAGGTGGGGCCTCACCAACGACTTATACAGGGGCATCAACACCCCCTTTCTTCTGCTGGTCACACCTCTCTCTATACAGCCTAACAACCTTCTAGCTACGGCCACCGCCTTGTCACACTGTTTCGTCGCCTTCAAATCCTCAGATACTATCACCCCAAGATCCCTTTCTCCGCCCGTACCTATCAGACTCTCCCCGCCTAACACATACGTCTCCCGTGGATTTCTATTCCCTAAGTGCATCACTTTGCATTTCTTCGCATTGAATTTTAATTGCCAAACCTTAGACCATTCTTCTAGCTTCCTCAGATCTTTTTTCATGTTTTCCACTCCCTCCGTGGTGTCCACTCTGTTACAGATCTTAGTATCATCCGCAAATAGGCAAACTTTAACTTCTAACCCTTCGGCAATGTCACTCACAAATATATTTAACAGAATCGGCCCCAGCACCGATCCCTGAGGCACTCCACTACTCACCTTTCCTTCCTCCGAGCAAATTCCATTCACCACCACCCTCTGGCGTCTGTCCGTCAACCAGTTCCTAATCCAGTTCACCACTTCAGGTCCTATCTTCAGCCCCTCCAGTTTATTTAAGAGCCTCCTGTGGGGAACCGTGTCAAAAGCTTTGCTGAAATCTAAGTAGATTACGTCCATAGCTCGTCCCTGATTCAATTCTCCTGTCACCCAATCAAAGAACTCAATGAGATTCGTTTGGCACGATTTCCCTTTGGTAAAGCCATGTTGTCTCGGATCTTGCAACTTATTGGCTTCCAGAAAATTCACTATCCTTTCCTTCAGCATCGCTTCCATTACTTTTCCAATAACTGAAGTGAGGCTTACCGGCCTGTAGTTTCCATCTTCTTCCCTATCACCACTTTTGTGAAGAGGGACCACCTCCGCCGTTCTCCAATCCCTCGGAACCTTTCCCGTCTGCAAGGATATATTAAACAAATCTTTAAGAGGACCCGCCAAAACCTCTCTGAGCTCCCTCAATATCCTGGGGTGGATCCCGTCCGGTCCCATGGCTTTGTCCACCTTTAGCTTTTCAAGTTGTTGATACACACTTTCTTCCGTGAACGGTGCTGTATCCACTTCATTCTCAATTGTATTATTTCCAGTCCATCGCGGTCCTTCTCCAGGATTTTCTTCTGTGAAAACAGAACAAAAGGTAAAATTATGTATCATACCTGATAATTTTCTTTCCATTAATCATAGCTGATCAATCCATAGACTGGTGGGTTGTGTCCATCTACCAGCAGGTGGAGATAGAGAGCAAACTTTGCCTCCCTATATGTGGTCATGTGCTGCCGGAAACTCCTCAGTATGTCGATATCAAAGCTCCATCCGCAGGACTCAGCACTTAGAGAATTACACCCACAAAGGGACACTCTGCCCAGCTCACCACCGCCGAAACGGGGGAGGGGAATTAACCCAGCTCATCCCCACACAAGTGGGGGAGGGGAATCCGTCCAGCTCATCCCCGCGGAGCGGGGGAGGGACACCACCCTGCCGATGCGGGGGGGATCTGGCTTATCCTGCAACCGCAACCGCGGGAGGAGCTGACTGACCCTAACACCGCCGAAGCGGGAGGGGTACAAAGCTGCCCTACAGCCGCACGAAGCGGGAGGGAGTGCCGGCAGAATTTAAGTCTCAATCCAGCCCCGTAAAATGGAGGGGAGAGGAATGCAGCAGCTCACTGTAACACAAACTCGTCTCAACTCTTGAAGAATCCAAGTGAAAAAACTTGAACACGAAGTCCTCCTGAAGTAACTGAAGACTAAACTTGAACCTAAAATTCAACCAGAATATAAACAGTACAAATATCTGGGAGGGGCTATGGATTGATCAGCTATGATTAATGGAAAGAAAATTATCAGGTATGATACATAATTTTACCTTCCATATCATCATGCTGATCAATCCATAGACTGGTGGGATGTACCGAAGCAGTACTCACCCAGGGCGGGACATTAAAATCCCTGAACCCAACACTGAAGCTCCAAACCGGGCCTCCGCCCGAGCAGCCACAGTCAAGCGGTAATGTCTGGAGAAGGTATGGGCCGACGCCCAAGTTGCCGCCTTGCACATCTCTTCCAAGGAGACGGAACCGGCCTCTGCCATCGAGGCCGCCTGAGCTCTAGTGGAGTGGGCCTTCAACTGAATAGGCGGCAGCTTCCCCGCGGCCACATAAGCCGCTGCAATGGCTTCCTTGACCCATCTTGCCACTGTAGGCTTAGCAGCCTGCAGACCCTTACGAGGACCTGCAAACAGGACAAACAGATGATCCGACTTCCGGAAATCATTGGTCACTTCCAAGTATCTGATGATGACCCGTCTCACATCCAGATATTTGAGAGCAGAATACTCTTCTGGGTAGTCCTCGCTACGAAAGGAAGGGAGACAGAGCTGCTGACTCACATGGAAGCGAGAAACAATCTTGGGTAAGAAGGAAGGCACTGTGCGAATAGTCACGCCTGCCTCAGTGAACTGCAGAAAAAAGCTCTCGACAAGAGAGTGCCTGGAGCTCGGAAACTCTTCTGGCTGAAGTGATAGCCACCAAAAAGACTGCTTTCAACGTCAGGTCTTTCAGAGATGCCCTCGACAAGGGTTCAAAAGGCGGCTTTGTAAGGCTCTTAGCACCAGGTTGAGATTCCACGCAGGCACCACTGAGTGCAGAGGAGGGCGCAGGTGATTAACTCCCTTTAGGAAACGCACCACATCTGGCTGCAAAGCCAGGGAAGCACCCTTCAGGCGGCCCCTGAAGCAAGCCAGGGCCGCTACCTGGACTTTCAGGGAACTGAGCGACAGGCCTTTCTCCAGACCTTCTTGCAGGAACGCCAACACTGAAGAAATTGGAGCAGTAAATGGAGAAAGTGAACCTGCTTCACACCACGCTGCAAAGGTACGCCAAACCCTGGCGTAAGCAGTAGAAGTAGAGCGCTTCCTCGCTCTCAGCAGAGTGGCGATGACCTTGTCTGAGAAGCCCTTCTTCCTCAGACTCTGCCGCTCAATAGCCAGGCCGTAAGACCAAAGGGGGAGGGATCCTCCATCACCACGGGACCCTGATGTAACAGGCCCTGCTCCACTGGCAGTCGCAGAGGTTCGTCCACTGAGAGCCTGATCAAGTCCGCATACCAGGGACGTCAGGGCCAATCCGGACCCACCAGGATTATCCGGCCCGGATGCTTTGCCACCCGGTCTAGCACCCTGCCCAACATGGGCCAGGGCGGGAACACATAGAGAAGCTCTTGTGTCGGCCACTGTTGGAGAAGAGCATCTACTCCCAGGGATCGAGGGTCCCGTCCTCTGCTGAAAAAGCGCGGCACTTGGCAATTGGCCGATGACGCCATCAGATCTAGGCTCGGCTGGCCCCAGCGCTTCGTGATGTCCAAGAACGCCTGAACAGATAGCTGCCACTCCGGGCTCCAAAGCATGGCGACTGAGAAAGTCCGCCTTGACATTCATGACTCCGGCAATGTGGGCCACTGACAGCTGTTCCAGGTTCGCTTCCGCCCACTGGCATAGATTCATGGCCTCCTTGGCTAGAGGGGCGCTCTTGGTACCTCCCTGGCAGTTGACATAGGCCACAGCCGTGGCATTGTCCGACAGGACCTGTACAGGCTTCAACGCCAGTACCGGGATGAACTCCAAAAGCGCCAACCGAATGGCTCTGAGTTCCAGGAGGTTGATAGACCACTTTACCTCTGCAGGAGACCAGAGCCCCTGCGCTGTCCTTCCCAAGCAGTGGGCTCCCCAGCCTGACAAAGAGGCGTCCGTCGTGACGACAATCCACTCCGGGGTCACCACAGGCATTCCTGCAGACAACTTGTCTGTCTGCGTCCACCAGCTCAGCGCCTTGCGCACTGCTGGGTCCAAGGGAAGGCGCACAGCATAATCCTCCGACATCGGAGTCCAGCGCTGCAGCAGAGAGTGTTGTAGTGGTCTCATATGAGCCCTGGCCCAGGGCACTACTTCCATCGTGGCCGTCATAGAGCCCAACAGCTGCACATAGTCCCAAGCCCGAAGAGGAGAGGCTACTAGGAACTGGTCCATCTGAGCCTGAAGCTTGACAATCCAATTGTCTGGCAGGAACACTCTGCCCACTTGGGTGTCGAATCAAACTCCCAGATACTCCAGGGACTGAGTTGGGCGCAGCTGGCTTTCCTCCCAGTTGATGATCCACCCCAGGGAGCTCAAAAGAGCAACCACCCGGTTCACAGCTTTGCCACACTCTGCATAAGAGGGGCTCGGATCAACCAGTCGTCCAGATAAGGATGGACTGTACTCCTTCCTTCCTCAGGAAGGCCGCGATGACCACCATTACTTTGGAGAAGGTCCGCGGAGCAGTAGCCAACCCGAACGGGAGGGCTCTGAACTGGAAGTGTCGGCCCAGTACTGCAAAACGCAGAAAGCGTTGATGAGGAGGCCAGATGGGAATATGCAAGTACGCTTCCTTGATGTCCAAGGATGCCAGGAACTCTCCTGCCTGCACTGCCGCTATAACAGAGCGGAGGGTCTCCATGCGAAAGAGCCTGATTGACCCCTTGAGGTCGAGGATAGGCCGTACAGAACCTCCTTTCTTTGGTACCACAAAGTAAATGGAGTAATGTCCCTTGCCAAGCTGATTTTCTGGCACCGGAACGACCGCACCCAGGCGGATCTGATTGTCCAAGGTCTGCTGCACTGCCACAGCTTTGACCGGAGACTTGCAGGGAGAGAGTACAAACCCGTCTTTTAAGGGTCGGCAGAAATCTAGCTTGTAGCCGTCTCTGATGACTTCCAGCACTCAAGCGTCTGAAGTTATTGTGATCCACTCGCCCAGAAACGAGGACAGCCGTCCTCCAATCTGCACTGGGGCGTGGACCAAGGTCCCGTCATTGGGTACGAGACTCTAGGGGAGGACCGGAGGGAGCACCTCCGGGACGGCGGTCTCTGCGAAAGGAATGCTGCTTGGGGGAGAATTTCCTCTTGAAGGAAGAGGGGGCAGAGGAGCCCGACCTGCCCGGGCGGTACCGACGGGCCTCCTGAAACCGTCCTCTGGAGGTACCGGGGCGAGCACTAGCCCGAGCCCTGACCTCTGGTAACCTCTTGCCCTTAGACGTGCCGAGATCGGTCACAATTTTGTCCAGCTCGACCCCAAAGAGCAGCTTGCCTTTAAAAGGCAATCTAGCCAGGCGGGATTTAGAGGCGTGGTCAGCAGACCTATGCTTCAGCCAAAGTCACCGCCGCGCAGAGATTGTCTGAGCCATGCCTTTAGCTGAGGCCCTCAAGACATCATACAGCAAGTCTGCCAAATAGGCTAAGCCCGATTCCAGGGCCGGCCAATCAGCCCTCAAGGAATGATCCGAGGGGGAAGCCCGCTGCACCATAGTCAGGCACGCTCTGGCCACATAGGAGCCGCAAACTGAGGCCTGCAAACTTAAAGCAGCCGCCTCAAAGGACGACCTTAAGGCTGCCTCCAATCTTCTGTCTTGGGCGTCCTATAGGGCCGTGCCACCTTCCACCGGCAACACCGTTTTCTTAGTCACCGCAGTGATTAAAGAAACCACGGTAGGCCACAGATAGGCCTCACGTTCACTTTCAGGCAAAGGATAGAGGCGGGACATAGCCCTAACCACTTTAAGGCTCGCTTCCGGGACATCCCACTGAGCCGAAATTAAGGTGTGCATGGCATCATGCACGTGGAAGGTTCTAGGCGGGCGCTTCGTCCCCAGCATAATGGCAGAGCCAACAGGGGCTGAGGGAGAGACGTCCTCCGGAGAGGAAATCTTCAAAATGCCTATGGCCTGCATTAACAGGTTGGGCAAATCCTCTGAGCTAAAGAACCGCGCTGCAGAGGGGCCATCCGCTCCACCCGAGCGGAGATCCGTCTCCTCCAAAGAATCCGCAAAGGACCGTTGGGAGAACTCAGATACGCTGCCCTCATCTACATCGGAGGAGACAAAGTCCTCCAAGGCCTGGGAATCAACCCGAGGGCGTTTACCTCCGGGGGCCTCAACCTCTTTACCAGACGAGGGAGCAGGGGCAGCGTTTTGCATAAGGAAGGCCTGATGCAGCAGCAAAACAAACTCGGGGGAGAAACCCCGCATACTGTGCACTTCCGCAGCCTGGGCTACAGCCCTAGACGCACCCTCAACCGGCGCTCACAAGAGCGGGGGAGAGACATGCTGCGCATCCAAGATGGCGTCCGGCGCGACACTCCGCGAAGGAGCCGCGCGGGAAGAACGGCGCTTAACTTTAGCCGCTTTGTGCCGTCGCCCAAATTAAGGGCGTTCATGGCATCAATGTCTCCCACTTCAAGGGCGGCCCAAGAAGAAGCCGTCCGAGCCGCGTGGCCGGCCAATATGGCGGAGGCGAGCCGCGGGGGATGGGCGTTTATGGCGGGAAAAACTGCCACACCGGAGGAAGGACCGGGACACTCATCGGTCACGAAACTGTCACCCAACAAGGGCGAATCAGACTTTAAGACCCCCGCATCCCCTCTGGAAGCGCACACACGATCCGGGGAGCGACTCTTTGTACCCTCGCCCTCCGATGCCATAGGCCACGTGGAGACCAATCGGGGAACCCCCTGCCCGCTATAAAAGGTAAAAATTACCTGCTGTCCGCTCCGAGCTGTAACGACCTGGTGTCCCAGTGAGTAGCTGCAATAAACGTTTAAATAAACGTCGAAATAAACGCCTTTAAGGACGTTCAAAATTTTTTTTTTTTTTTTTAAACGGAGCCAGCGGGAGGGGGGAGAAAAGGAGGGACCTGGCGCCACCAGGTTTGCACTTGCTCAAGAAGAGCCCTCAACCCCAGGCACTCAACAAAACCTAAAAATTAGGCTTGGAGGCCTAGCCAGAGCTGCTGCTGTGTGTGACCACCACCTGCTGAGATAGAGAACATACTGAGGAGTTTCCGGCAGCACATGACCACATATAGGGAGGCAAAGTTTGCTCTCTATCTCCACCTGCTGGTAGATGGACACAACCCACCAGTCTATGGATTGATCAGCATGATGATATGGAAGTATCTATTTAGCAAATTTGTTTTTTCTTCATCATTTTCCACATAGCGGTTCGCAGTATCTTTTAGTCTCACAATTCCCTTTTTAGTCATTCTCCTTTCACTAATATACCTGAAGAAATTTTTGTCACCCCTCCTTACATTTCTAGCCATTTGTTCTTCTGCTTGCGCTTTTGCCAGTCGTATCACTCTCTTGGCTTCTTTTATTTTCATCCGGTAATCCTCCATGTGTTCCTTTTCTTGAGTTTTTCTGTATTTCTGGAACGCCAACTCTTTAGCCTTTATTTTCTCAACCACTTGCTTGGAGAACCATATTGGTTTCCTTTTTCTCTTGCTTTTATTTACTTTCCTTACATAAAGGTTTGTTGCCCTATTTATAGCTTCTTTCAGCCTGGACCACTGTCCTTCCACTTCTCGTATTTCCTCCCAGCCCATCATCTCCTTCCTCAGGTATTCCCCCATTTTACTAAAGTCAGCACGCTTGAAATCCAGGACTTTGAGTTTTGAGTGGCCGCTCTCCACTTTAGCTGTCATATCAAACCAAACCGTTTGATGGTCACTGTTGCCCAGGTGGGCACCCACTCGGATATTTGACACGCTATCCCCATTTGTGAGCACTAGATCCAGTGTCGCTCCCTCCCTCGTGGGTTCCATCACCATTTGTCTGAGCAAAACACTTTGGAAAGCATCCACGATCCCTCTACTTCTTTCCGATTCCGCAGAGGGTACCTTCCAATCTACATCCGGCAGATTGAAATCTCCCAGCAACAGCACCTCTCTCTTGCTTCCCAACTTTTGAATATCCGTGATCAGGTCTTTATCTAATTCCTCCAATTGTGTTGGAGGTCTGTAGACAACACCCACGTGGACAGAGGTTCTATCATCTCTTTTTAAGGTGATCCATATCGCTTCTTCCTTTCCCCAGGTCCCTGTCATTTCAGTCGCAGTGATATCATTCCTCACATACAGAGCTACTCCGCCACCTTTACAACCCTCTCTATCCTTCCTAAATAGATTAATTTTTTATTTTTGTTACATTTGTACCCCGCGCTTTCCCACTCATAGCAGGCTCAATGCGGAGGGCAACGGAGGGTTAAGTGAGTTGCCCAGAGTCACAAGGAGCTGCCTGTGCCGGGAATCGAACTCAGTTCCTCAGTTCCCCAGGACCAAAGTCCACCACCCTAACCACTAGGCCACTCCTCCGCACTGGAGGATGTTTGCATCCCATGAATGGGAACCATTTAGCCACGTCTCTGTGATTGCAACAACATCTAAGTCTGCCTCCAGCATCAGGGTCTGAAGGTCATGAACTTTATTGCTTAGACTGTGAGCATTTGTGGTCATCGCTTTCCATTTATATTTCCTGGTATGCGTTTCAACAATAGTGATTTGGGGGTTTCTTTTCTCTTTGGGTACCTTCATATCTTTTTGTTCCACTTTTATTATTTTTTCTTTGGCTTCTGTTCTGTTTTCAAGAACATCACAGTGCTGTAATGGAGTAAAAGAATTTTGTAGTGGTAATACTTGTGAGGTCTGATGTTTTCTTGTCACATAACGAAGTCTGCCTGAGCCTACAGTAATCCATCTATTTTTAGGTGGTTTTATCCTTTGTGGTAGTGGTGATAATTTGGTATGATTCTGTGCAGTATGATATTGTGCGATCCTAGATGCTGCTTTAAGTGCATCTAGTTCCTGTTTTACTTTACTGAGCTCGTGTTTTAATCTAGTGAGTTGCAGACAGATAGGACAAGCCTTAAGTCTCCAGATAATTGGTCTTGAAACTAAAGCACCACAATTATTACAGAGAATAAAAGTCATCCTGCTTGATTGAAATGGGTATGAACAGGTATGATATAGTGAGAACAGCAGCCTATGGTTCTGTTCTGTTGGCTGATTCTTATTTTTAGAGCAGTAATCCTTAGCTGTTGAGTAGAAGACTGGGGATTCCTGTGATAATGAGGGGTTTTCTTTTCAGAGACAGTTGTAATATGGGTGGAGCTAAATTGTGATGATTAGTGTATTTGGGGAAGTTAGTTATGAAGTGTCCGTCCTGAGGTGGGTGGGCTTAAGTTTAAGACTGTAGGAATGTCTCCTCTGTAACCTATCTGAAGAGCTGCACTTAAATTCACCAGAAGAAATTTGCAGGTGTACAGCTCTAAGGATTGGGACATGCAAATCACTATTTTAGCAGAGTATGTAACAAAACAGGAAATATATAAAGATATAAATGCAGAATTAAGCCAGAATTCAGATATAAATGCAGAGTTAATCCAGAATTAAAGGCAGAGCACTTTCTTATCTGTGTGTATCTTTCAGGCAGGAGTCAGTGAAGACCATATGGTTTAACTGCTCCTCCTTACAACAAAACCTCACCTTAGCCTACAGATTTACAAACCAGATGGGGGAAGGGTACACTTTTAGGGAGCAAAAGATCTAATTCTTTAGCTAGTTTTCAGATTAAACAGATATCAAACCAGTTTAAAACACAGCAATATATATATATATATATCTCTATATAAAACGCACCTCCAACGTTCTATGAAGCCTCTTTTAGCCAAAAGTGAAGGGGGTGAGATCGCATTGTGTCTGCCCCGCCCACGCGTCAAACGTGATGACGTCGAGGGCGGAGCAATGACACTCAACCAATCGCATCGCTCGGCAGCGAAGCATCAGGGAAGGAGGCGGCGCTCTCGACGTCTAGCCTTCCCTTCGCTGTGTTCCGCCTTCTTAAGGATGACGTCAAAAGAAGGCGGAACATAGCGAAGGGAAACCTAGACGTCGGGAGCGCCGCCTCCTTCCGACGCTTCGCTGCCGGAACCGCCACGGAGGTAAATTTTAAAAGAAGAAAAAAAAAACAAAAACGGATGCATGGATGCGAAGGGGGGGGGGCATGGATGCGAAGGGGGGGAGGAGAAGAGGGCGGGCCAGGCTGGGACATGGGAGAGAGAGGAGCATGGATGCGAGGGGGGGTCAATGAAAGGGAGAGAGGGGACTTGCTGGAAAAGGATGAATGGAGGCGGCAGGGGACAGAGGAGCATGGATTGCAGGGCAGGCCTCAGGCAGAGAGGGGAAATGCTGCATAGGGATGAATGGAGGGGGCAGGTGACAGAGTAACATGGATGGCCATGGATTGGGACGGCAGGGCTCAGGGAAAGGGGAATTGCTGGATAGGGATGAATGGAGGGGACAGATGGGCATGGATGGATATGGATTGCAGGGCAGGCCTCAGGCACAGAGGGGAAATGCTGGAAAGGGATGAATGGAGGGGGCAGGGGACAGAGTAACATGGATGGCCATGGATTGGGACGGCAGGGCTCAGGGAAAGGGAAATTGCTGGATACGGATGAATGGAGGGGACAGATGGGCATGGATGGATATGGATTGCAGGACAGGCCTCAGGCACAGAGGGGAAATGCTGGAAAGGGATGAATGGAGGGGGCAGGGGACAGAGTAACATGGATGGCCATGGATTGGGAGGGCAGGGCTCAGGGAAAGGGGAATTGCTGGATAGGGATGAATGAAGGGGACAGATGGCCATGGATGGATATGGATTGCAGGACAGGCCTCAGGCAGAGAGGGGAAATGCTGGAAAGGGATGAATGCAGGGGGAAGGGGACAGAGGAGCATGGATTGCAGGGCAGGCCTCAGGCAGAGAGGGGAAATGCTGGATAGGGAAGAATGGAGGGAGCAGGTGACAGAGTAACATGGATGGCCATGGATTGGGACGGCAGGGCTCAGGGAAAGGGGAATTGCTGGATAGGGATGAATGGAGGGGACAGATGGGCATGGATGGATATGGATTGCAGGACAGGCCTCAGGCACAGAGGGGAAATGCTGGAAAGGGATGAATGGAGGGGGCAGGGGACAGAGTAACATGGATGGCCATGGATTGGGAGGGCAGGGCTCAGGGAAAGGGGAATTGCTGGATAGGGATGAATGAAGGGGACAGATGGCCATGGATGGATATGGATTGCAGGACAGGCCTCAGGCAGAGAGGGGAAATGCTGGAAAGGGATGAATGCAGGGGGAAGGGGACAGAGGAGCATGGATTGCAGGGCAGGCCTCAGGCAGAGAGGGGAAATGCTGGATAGGGAAGAATGGAGGGAGCAGGTGACAGAGTAACATGGATGGCCATGGATTGGGACGGCAGGGCTCAGGGAAAGGGGAATTGCTGGATAGGGATGAATGGAGGGGACAGATGGGCATGGATGGATATGGATTGCAGGGCAGGCCTCAGGCAAAGAGGGGAAATGCTGGAAAGGGATGAATGGAGGGGGCAGGGGACAGAGGAGCATGGATGGCCACACACACACACTCTCTATCACACTGTGTCTCACATACACACTTGCACACACTCTCATTCTCACACACACACTCTCTCACAAACACACTCACACCCAGACTCACTCTCTCTCTCACACACTCACACTTTCACTCTGACTCTCAAACAGTCACTCTCACATACACTCTCCCAAACATACATACTCCGAGGAAAACCTTGCTAGCGCCCGTTTCATTTGTCTCAGAAACGGGCCTTTTTTACTAGTATATACAGTATATATATTACACATACAATTGTATGATCTATAGATGGTGCAATGATTGAGTGAGGGGTTGTCAGCTTTTGAGACCACAATTGGAAACTGAACAGCAAAATTTCATATCACTTTTTGTTATTTGGAGTTTTATACGATATTTAGGATATGTTTTATATTTCTTTTGGTGATTAATCATACATAAGTTCTCTTCAGAAAATATGATCAGAATTGCTAACTGGAAGAGATAATAATATTAATATTCCTCATTTATGATATAATAATTTGAAAACTATTTTGGTGGAATAGGAGGTGGCCCCTTCCCCTAAATTCATACTGAAGTGGTGAGGAAAACCAGAAACCACTGTTTCTAACTCAAATCTGCATTCAAACCAGAGTGAACCCTTGTTTACTTTTACCTAAGGAAAAGAAACAGAATACACATCTTCATCTCAACATGAGAAACACAAATACAAGCAGAATCAGGGATTACTAATATCATAGGGGTTCTTGTACTAAGTGCAGTAAACGGGGGCCTGCAATAATGTGTGCGCGTGTTTTGGGGGCAGTTGTTTTCTCTGGAAAAGAGATGGCCTTGCGGTAAGTGCACAACTTGCTGCGTGGCCATTTGTGGGGGATGGGGAGCACTTACCGCCACCCATTGAGGTGGTGGTAAGGGATTCCGCGCTAACCGGACAGCCTGCAGCACTGCACAATTACTGTTGGATAAGCAATGATGCTACAAAAATAGAAAATAATTTTGTAGCGCCGGAAATGGTACGCACTGGCGATGGGAAATACTACTGTGCTCTTGTGGAAGCCTAGTGGTAGTTCCAGATTGGCGTACGGCAACCCTATTGCCACACGCCAACCCTTTAGTAAAAGGGCCCCATAGTCCACTGGCAATCTAAACTGAAAATCAGGGTTGGCCACAAATCTGTCATTCCCCCCCACCTCCCAAAGTGTGATGTCTATTGAGGTTATTGAACAATTTGGACATGTAATTATTTTAATCCTTTTTATTCGAGTTTTTATCAAATGCCTATAGACCGGGAAAAGCAGAGGTATGGAAAATACTTTTTTTTAAAAGCTACTTTCCAAATCTGTACTTCGTTACTAAGTACTAAAGTACAGCTTAAATCTAACGAGTTACAAGTAAAAAGTATGACAAAAAAGTACTGCAAACTGTTCCACCAGAAGTAACTGTACTTTGTTCTACCCATCTATTCAAGTCAGATTAATACAGATCTATCCTGCAGTCAATGCTAACAGAAAACCATGATGTCTCTTTCACACATGCAGACCCTCAACCCAGTCTTGAATATGTAACCACAAACTAAAAATAGAAATACAAATTAAACTGAACTTTCAATAAGCCAGATTCTGCATACAGTGCAACACCAGAGAAAGAGAAACAGTGATGCATGTCCCCATGTACTATGCAAAAAAATGGTAGCAGATGTAAATTTCAAAAACTGACATATATGCACATTTGGTTTAGGCATGTTCTTGGGTGAAGCCCAGCATCTGCTCCACATCTCTTCCTACATCCATAAAGCATTTGCCCCTCTCTCTTCTCCACACTTTCCATCCAGGGTCTGCTCCTCTCTCTCCTTCAAACTTCCATCCAGCGTCTGCTCTTCCCTCTCCCCTCCACACTTCCATCCAGCGTCTGCTCCTCCCTCTCTCCTCCACACTACCATCTAGCATCTGCTCCCCTATCTCTACCCATTTCCATTCAGAGTCTGCTCCCCTCTCTCTCCCATCCAGTGTTTGCCCCCTCTCTCCTCCCTGACATTGGAGGGGGTGTGACAACCTCCAAGGAGCTGAGACATATCTTCCGATACACCCCAAATGTCTCAGAAGGATGTGGCCATCCTGACTGTATTGCCCCAGTTTTTGTTGATGGCAGCCTTCAAGGAACAGCTTATTTAGAAGTTTGAGGATCATATGGAGTGTTTCTTTGCCCTGTGTAAAGCTATAGCTTCAAGTGCATTGATGCCAAGGCTCAATGTGGTGAAACAGATACTCATAACCTATTCACTGCCTGCAGAAAATGCATTGATGCTGAGGCCTCAAAAGGCATTGGAGTTGGTGCAGACTATACTACTGTCAGTCTCCAGCACATCACAGGAGAAAGGTTCCCCAGTTCACAGCAGATTTCCAGTGCCTTGATGCCACAGGCATCTCCATCCTTCCATCCAGCATCTCCCTTCTCTCTCTCTCCTCCATCCAGCATCTCCCTTCTCTCTCTCTCCTCCATCCAGCATCTCCCCCCACTCTCCCCCATATTTCTATCCAGCATCTCCCCTCTCTTTCCCTGGCATCTTCACTCTTAATTTTGTCATCCTTCTATCCAGCATCTCCCCACTTAATTTCCTCATCCTTCCATCCAGTGTTTCCCCCCCCCCACCACTACCTGGGTTACTTTTGGCATCAGTCTGTTCCCTCCCGTTGCTTCCTGTTACTATTTCTGACGTAAAGCAGCAGTAGCAAAACAAGAAGCCGCACATAAGGGGCGCATGGGGACGCAGTACTCAGGTGCCCACTGTCGGCTCTGCCAGTCCCTTGCCCCCTCTGTCATCAATTCCTGTTCCGGGGCAGAGGACCGGCAAAGCCAACAGCGTGTGCCTGAGCAATGTCCAGCAGAGGGCCCAATATTTTATTCAGAATTTCTATACCTGTAAGGGCATTGTAATTCTTCCCCAGGATCCAGACTGGCTCACTGGTCTCAGGGAAATCTTCCAATTCTGCGAAGCGAAGTGTGTCATAGGTAAGAGTAGCTGGGAAGAAGAAACAGAAGTAATGAATAAATTAGAAAAATATATTGCTTAAGCAATCCAAGGAATATGATGGCCAGTAACAACTCCAGAATACAAGATTTTCCCTTGGTAAAACCTTTACCATCTTTAAAATGCTGATACTCCTCCCTGGCAGTCATATAAGCAGTACTGATAGCAGGCCAGCAGTGTGTGGATAACTCTTTTCATGATGCTGCCTATTTACAGAAGGTCACACCATGAGGTAAAAGCAGCTGAGGAGGATGTGTGTTCAAATTCTTCATGTCCCCATCCTACTGACCTGCTCCAACTCTACTCAAGGTATTGTGTCTCAAAATACAGAGATGAGCATAAAAAGGAGTAGAAGATAGAAAAGAATCTGGAAGTGAGGTGAAGGAAAGAGTCTGGGGAGAAATGGATAGCTGGAGAAGAAACTAGAAGGAAGACATCAAGATGATGAAGACTACCTTAACATGAGAGGATCCTGTGAATGTATGAAAAGAAGATGGAGAACCTACTTGAGGAGGAAAAGATGAAAAAACATTTATCTAAATTTTATCTTACCTGATAATTTTCTTTCCTTTAGTCACAGCAGATGAATCCAGAAACAAGTGGGTTGTGACCATCTACCAACAGGTGGAGACAGACAA